>NC_142735.1:22305000-22605000 GCF_051943395.1 Hippocampus bargibanti | reverse complement strand
TCATACTGAATCAAAGTCTTCCACTTTAAAATGAATCCTAATTGCACCTAAAATATGGATCGAATCATCTATTTGCAAGATGCACGTACCATAGAAGAAATTTTCTCCCTTGTTGGCTTTGAATTGGTTAGAACTTAGGTTGGGAAGTCAGTGATCAACTTTCAAACTAAAATGGTAGCACGCACCTGCACTCCATGGCCGACTTGTCACATTCTATGTCAAACTGCCAGCGCTCCAACACCTCTTCCGTTTCCAGACATGTGATCACCAACACCAGCTTCTGCACCGTGCAATTGAGCAGCCACTCTGTACGATGATACAAACTTATTGCAATGAAATATTTTGTTGTGTAAATGGCTTTTTCTCTTTAATCTGACTTGAGTAGAATTTTCTTTCACATGTTCCGTGAACAAGGTCAGCTGGAGTGTGAGCCTGCCTTTGCTGCCATATATTAATGAGGTGTACAAGTAGTTCAGTCTAAGGAGTAACTGCAATGACTTTTAGGCCAGTGAGCAGCAAGAAACCTGCCACATATAAACAGGTACATATTTTCCTATACAGCCAAAATTTTAATAAAAACAATTGCACTTTTGCACTGTATGAATTCCAAAAGTCACTCAGTTGAGGAGAAAAAAACCTTCAAGTTGCATGGAACAAACGCCAGCAAAGTAAAGCAACTAACTATTCAATGCGCAAACATCAATCACTGTCGACTAACCTTTGAGCTGTGACACCACACTGTCAAGATAGTTCTTCAGTTCAGGATCTGAGGTGACCTGGAGGCTCATGTCATACTGGCTGACTCTGGTGAATTGCTCCGGAGGATATATTCCACGCTGGTACAAGATGCTGTTGATGCCAAAACCTGTGGAATGAGGGATAAATGTCAGCATGAAACTCGTCGCTGTCTCCTGCGCATGCACGTACCACAGTTGCATGCAGGCATGGATGCATGCAGCTGTGGTACAATTTCAGCACCACCTCACCAACAATGCATGGATGACCTAATTATTGATTGAAATTCCTATTGTTGTGACCCTTTTAATTGTGTTTTACATTAAGTCAGGGTCTCGCATTGCATTGTTCACGACTACGGCTAATGTGTGATATGTCACGCAGGGGTGATTGTTTGTTTCACAGTTTCGAATACATTTTAAATTCATCATATACGTTTTTTTAACAGTTCGGAATTGATTTATTCATAAAAACACTGGTACCTAGCCTTTTTTGACAGGGGAAAGCATTTTGAAGCGAAGTCCCTGTGTGCCAATCATGTCGAAGCCTAAAATTGTTTTTTTTTAACTCTGGGTTGTTCAGGGTTAAGTGCAGGATGTGAGTACTTTTGTCGTCAATCGAATTGTACTCAACAATGCCCTGGTCCAAAGAGAATGTTTGCCAAATTATGTTCGCGATTTTTTAATGGTGGCACTTTGGGTAAAATTAGGACAAATACTTACAAAAGAAGTCAGCCACAAGCTCAGAACTTCCTTTGAGCGTGATTCCTTTCAGTGTGCTGGTCATCGTCGCTTTTAGTCCTTTTCAACGATTTCACAAACGGTCGATGAGTTGTTTTCTTCGCTCAAGTTGCTAAAATATTGCCCGCGGTTTTGTTTAAAAATGGCTTGGCTTAGACTGCTACGCATGCGCAGAAGCATTTTTTCTTCTTCGTCCCTCTTCTTCGGTTTAGGTGTTAGCGCCATCTATCGAGGGTGTGGACTCTGTCGTTCTTTCTACCCGTCTATCGTTCGTCTCCCGAACGAGTTTAACTAACTAACTAACTAACAAAATAAATGTTTTTTATTAAGTAGGCTGTTTGGAACCCCGAGCCCAAGCAATCAGACTGAACCACAACATCAAGGGCGTGGAGATGAGAGACTCGGAACATAAACTCAGCCTCTTTGCTGATGATCCGATATTATCCGATATTTGATACGACCGGAAGATAGCCTCCCGATACTGATGCAACAACTGGAGGAATATGAACATTACTGAGGATATAGGAGTCCAAGATGGCGCCCGAGTAGGCAGCCGTCAGCAAGTGCTCTCATGAGCCTTGCTTTTTTGTTGTTGTTTTTGTCTTGCTTTGTGTTTTCTTTTGTCATTTTGTGTTGTTGTGCATCGTTTGGAATGGATACGGATTGTTTTTCAGCATTTTTGACCACGACATTCATCAAGGAGGAGACTGTGCTGAGCGGTTGCGCCTTTTCGGCAGCATGAATATGCCAGTACTGTTTTTGAATGGGAGAAATGTCGGTGCCATTCGACTGTCATCGCTGGACACCACAGGGGCTATTGTATTTTTTTGCACCTGTAACAGGCAGCATCTTCACAGCCCAGCTTTGTTCAGCGGAAAGGTTGGTGCTGTTGGATGGATGGATGCATGGCTTGAGGAGCTGGTGATAAGAAAGGAGTGTCAGCGCAGAGCGCCGATGCATATGTGGAACTGTTGCGGCTTGGAATTGAAGCGGATTTATTTGGGACAGGAGACGTGAGACAATCTCTTTTCGTCAACGGATGCTACAGCTGCGTGTTTGCTTTCAACATTTAGCTTGTAGTCATCGTGCACCATGATGTCCCTGATCCACTGGTGGAAAGACGCTTTTATCCTCTCCTCTTTCATCTAGAACTGCTTCATGTAACAAAGAGGGTACAGAAAGTGCTTAAGAATGAATGACTCTCTGTGTCTTTGTGTTGTCATATTATTTATTTAGTTCTTTTTGTTCTTTTGACTTCAAGACGGCGCCGCGCGAGTGGCTGCCTTTCCAGCAGCTCATGTATTTTGTCTTTCTACTTTCATTCCTTTCATCACTTTGCTGCTGTGAAATGTAAATTTCTCCACTGCGAGACTAATAAAGGCAAATCCATCCATCCATATAGACTTAATGTGACAAAAACACAAATCTTAGCTCTAAATTACACTCCATCAAAGTCAATTAAGGGAAAATACAAATTAAGGTGGGATGCTGAAAGGGTAAAGTATCTCGCCGTGTACAAAACTGTTTGAACCAAACTATACAAAGATTAACCAAGCCATCAAATCAGACCTGGGGAGATGGTCAACACCCATCCTAGATTTAAGCTCCAGGATGGAAATAGTGAAAATGAATATTCTTCCGAGGTTGCTATACCTCTACCAGTCGCTACAATACCCATACCACAAAAACAATTTGTGGAATGGGACAAACTGACCACAAGATTTGTCTGGGGAGGTAAGCGACCAAGGATTAGACTAACGACACTACAGTTACCAAAGGAAAAGGGTGGATTGGGGTTACCAAAGTTTAAAGATTACTACCGGGCAGCACAGCTCAGAGCAGTCACGTGTTGGTGTAATGGCAAGTATCAAGCCAAATGGAAATAAATTGAAGAAACAAAAGATTCAAACACTGCTGGGAGACAGACAACTGTTCCGGAAAATGGAGGACTCGATGGACCCATTAACAAAATTCACCTTGAATATCTGGTATACCATCTTCTTCTTCTTTTCATTTCGGCTTTTCCCCTCACTTTTCCTTTCATCCTAGCTGAAACCCTTCTATCACACATCACACCTGACATTTTTCTCCAGCCGCTCCAGCCTGCCCGGACACGCTTCTTCACCTCTTTTCCACACTCTCCATTGCTCTGGACAGTTGACCCCAAGTACTTAAAATCCTCCACCTACTTTATCTCTTCTCCCTGTAGCATCACTCTTGCACTTGGATCCCTCTCATTCACACACATATATTCCGTCTTGTTGCGACTGATCTTCATTCCTCTCCTTTCCAGGGCATATCTCCACATCTCTAGTTTCTACGCCACCTGTTCCCTGTTCTCGCTACAGATCACAATGTCATCTGCAAACATCATGGTCCAAGGAGATTCTTGTCTTAGATCGTTTGTCAGCCTGTCCATCACCATAACAAACAAGAAGGGGCTCAGAGCTGACCCCTGGTGGAGTTCCACCTCCACCTTGAATTCCTCAGTCACACCGACAGCACACCTCACAACTGTCTTACAGTCATGATACATGTCTTGCACCGCTCTGATATAGTTTTCCGTCACTCCAGACTTCCTCATGCAATACCACAGCTCTTCTCTGGCCACCCTGTCGTACGCTTTCTCCAGATCTACAAGACACAATGCAATTCCTTCTGACCTTCTCTGTACTTCTCTATCGGCATTCTTAAAGCAAACACTGCATCTGTCGTACTCTTTTTTGGCATGAAGCCATACTGCTGCTCAAAAATGTTCACTTCTGCTCTTAGTCTACTCTTCAACTACTCTTTCCCAGAGTTTCATTGTGTGGCTCATCAACTTTATTCCTCTATAGTTGGTACAACTCTGCACATCTCCTTTGTTCTTAAAAATGGGCAAAAGTACACTTCGTCTCCATTCTTCAGGCATCTGTTCACCATCTAAGATCTTGTTGAATAACCCAGTCAGGAACACCACCGCCACCTCTCCAAGACACTTCCATACCTCGATTGGTAAATTATCAGGCCCGAGTGCCTTTCGCCCCTTCATCCTCTTCGGCGCCCTCCTCACTTCATCCTTGCTAATGCTTGCTACGTTTTGGTCCACAAAAGTCACGTCTTCTACTCTTTGTTCCGTCTCGTTTTCCTCATTCATCAATTCTTCAAAGTACTCTTTCCATCCCACTACTGGCACCTGTTAATACATTTGTCATCTCTATCCTCAATCACCCGAACCTGCTGCAGGTCCTTACCATCTTTGTCTCTCTGTCTCGCCAGCTTGTAAAGATCAGTCTCACCTTCATTGCTGTCCAGCTGAGCATACAGGTCATAATAGGCCTCTTTTTTGGCCTCTGCCACCTTTACTTTAACCGTGCTCTGCATCTCCTTGTACTGCTGTCTACTCTCGTCCGTTCTCTCAGTGTCCCACTTCTTCTTTGCTAACCTCTTTCTCTGTATACACTCCTGCACCTCCCCATTCCACCACCACCAATAAGCGGTATGGAAAATGGATGTATATTTATTTAGTGATTTGTGCATTAAAGTTCTTTTCCATTTAACGTCACAATTTTTGGATTTTTTTCTCCAAAATTGCTGAATTTTCACATTTACCGTTCAAATACTAAGTAGAGACGAGCGGTGAGGCAGCAGCCGGCTGAGCCTCACCATGGATTGCGCAATCACTATGCTAACTGCTCGCTTGCTCTGCAGTGAGACCGCATTGCTGTCCTTCTGCATATCGCTATTAAAGTGTTCAAACGCTTTTAGTATATCAACTAAATTTCTACAGTTTAGCTGGAGTGTATAATGTACAGTACGACAGTGTTTATTTTATTTTATTTTTAGCAAAACCGTGTGCATAGGTGAGGCACACAGTGCTCCTGCCTCATGACAGGGGGCGCTGGTGATTAGAGCTTCTTCTTGAGACTCCTCGGCTGCAGAATAATAGAATTAGTGAGAGCAAGCTACAGTAAACAGTTAGCAATTTAAGTGCAACCATCCAGTCATTTTTTCGTGTTGCTTGGCCTTATTTTCAGAGTAGAGGATTACATATCTAAATTGAAATAATTTTCTAAACTGGACGTTCAATCGAAGCAGGAGATAATTAAAGGAAGACCAACACCGGACTGTATAGCTCACAAACGGTGAGGGATGGATGTAAATCTCCTGGACAGCTTCTCAGCTTTTTAGCCCAGAAGGATCTCATTGAAACTATTCCTGAGGCGACAAAGTTGCTCCAGCTCGTGCTCACTGTTCCAGCTACTACAGCATCAGTGGAGCGGTCATTCTCAGCACTGAAAAGACTGAAAACGTACAGTCGGAACAGGACTGAACAAGGACGACTTTCTTCACTGGCAGTGATCTCCATTGAGACAGACTTTTAAAACTGAAGAAAGATAAGGAAGGCTTCCACAACGAAGTTATCGATGAATTTCTTCAGAAGGAGCGGCACATGGACTTCATTTATGAGTAAAGGTAACATGATAATGTTTTTTTCATTCATTTTTTGCTACAGTTTGTATATATAAATAATGCTGACATGACATTTTAAACAAAACACGTTAACTGTTAGCAATCAAATGGTGAATAAGCTACTCTGTAGAGTTCATATGTTTGTAAATCTGACTGTGATGACGTCAGTGCCTCACCAGCCATGAATCTCACCGCACGTCACTGGCTACGAAATACCAAAAACCGACTTGGTGATGTATCTAGCTGACCTAAATCAAGAAAACATGCAAACAAGAGATGAGTACTTGATAAAAGTGTAGCTGATAGCCAGCAAGAAAGCGATAACAAGAAAATGGTTTAAAACTGACCCACCAAAAAAGAACCAATGGATCGGAATAGTGGAAGAGATATTTGAGTTGGATAGGGTCACACACATATTGAGGGTCCAAGCAGGGAAGTTTAAAACAAGATGGGAAAATGGGATGAATATAAAAAACAATCAAACAAATGAATGAACGAACGACACCACAAACCAGACAGTCAAGATAGCTCACGAATGTAAATCCAAAATAGCGGAAACTCTTCATTATTCATCATCATCATCATTCATGGGCAGCATCTTCACAGCCCCGCTTTGTTTAGCGGAAAGGTCAGTGCTGTTGGACAGTCTGTGGCTGGGTGGATGCATGGCTTGAGGAACCCGCGATAAGAAGAAAGGAGCGTCAGCGCAGAGCGCCGATGCGTATGTGGAACTGTTGCGGCTTGGAATTGAAGCAGATTTATGTGGAACAGGGGATGTGAGATAATCTCTTTTCGTCAATGGCTGCTACAGCTGCGTGTTTGCTTTCAACATTTAGCTTGTAGTCGACATGCACATTCCACCATGATGTCCCTGATCCACTGGTGGAAAGACGCTTTGATCCTCTCCTCTTTCATCTAGAACTGCATGTCATCATGTCATCACAAAGAGGGTACAGCAAGTCCTGAAGAATGAATGTCTCTCTGTGTCTTTGTTTTGTCATATTGTCTCTATGCTGTCATATTATTTGTTATTGAGTTTTTTTTTGTTATTTTGACTTCAAGACGGCGCCGCGAGAGTGGCTGCCTTTCCAGCAGCTCATGTATTTTGTTTTTCTACTTTCATTCCTTTCATCACTTTGCTGCTGTGAAATGTAAATTTCTCCACTGTGAGACTAATAAAGGCATATCCAATCCAATCCATTATCGATCACTTTTGTTTTATTGTTATTGTTGTTCATTGGTTGTTTTCATTGTTGAATAATTTGCAGTTACAAAAGGATGTTGTTATACACATTGGCCACAAGGCATTCTGTATTAAAAATGTTCAATTTCAAATGGTTTTAAATGTTACAAAAATAAAGATGCAAGTTACAAAAAAAGAAGGCTGTTTGGTACATTCTCACAATAGAGATGTTGAGTTCCAATCCCTAAACCCCCGCGATCTTTGTGAGGATAAATCAAATTGGAAAATGGATGGATATTTAATACCGTATAAGAATTTGCTAATAGTCACACGAAACAATAAACATGTAGAAGTTCAAAAGTGGTGTTCCTCGCCTAGAAATTAAGTTAACTGGCATATCTAACACAACAGGTAGTAATACATCTGTGTCACCAGCAAATTTTTGTTCGCTCACGAAGCCTCTTGGATAAGAAGCGAAACGTCCAACACCTTCAAAGAAGTACATTTTCATCGAAACAACAGAACAGGTAGTGTTAATACGTAATAATTAAAAAAAATCAGGTTTTAACGTGACTTTTATCTGACCAGGAAACAGTTTTGTAAAACTCGAAATTATCCCAACATTGTGGGTTTTAAAAATAAATAAAATAAAAAACGAAAACAAAACACAAATCGTTTCTGCAGAGATCGTTTATATATTGTAGACGACAGCTCGTTTGAAGTACAGAATAAAAAGAGGCGTGTATCCACGACTGTGGTCAACCAAATTTCTATAGACGATCTTTGACGGAACCTCCACCCCTCCCACCTTATCTTCTCTTGTCTCTTCTGTGGACTGCAAAGCGAACACAAGGCTTTCTCTCGCTGCGTGCAATCCTAATCACGAATAGGCCCCAAGTGGACGAGTGTCTCGTCCAGCAACGTCTTTTTTTCGCATTCGAGTCCATTTTGGAGCAAGATGTCCGTCGCGGGGTTGAAAAAGCAGTTCCACAAAGCCACGCAGGTACGGCGTCGTGTGCACGCATCTCCAGCATCCTTACTCACATCCAGACATGAACACGACGCGCCCGCCGGGTTGCGGTCCAAGCAGATGTCCACGTTTTGCTACATTTCCTTGCACACGTGTGGCCCTCTTGCAATTAGTCAACCATTCAAAAAATGTTCGTGTGTGCGTGTATGCGTGCGTGTGCGCGTGTATGTCTTCTGGGTGAGTGGCACGCGCACGATGGGATGTAAAGTTACGTAAGAGCGAGGCTTTTGAGACGGCGTCTCTGATTGGCAGTTCCTGTACACAACAGGGAATTCCCAGCATCCTCAATCACAGCATCTTTTCCTTCAACACACCCCCTCCAACATCGCCACTGCAACTAATCCCCCACCCCAATGTTAGATGAGCACCCACAAACGTCTGCATCTCACCTTTGACCATGCCCAGTTTTTTTGTGTATGTGTCCTTTAAACACATCACTCCCATAATCCCGTTTCACAGCTGCAAACAGTAAATTGGGATATGGTACTGTGAAAGTGGGACAAATCACTATATGTTGGTGTGTGGGTGTGGGTTTGCGTTAAAGCTGAGGCGCCACAGCGTGGCCGCAGTCATCAGACATGGGAAACGTGACACCTCCATCACCTGACTGAATAAAACATGAGCAGAAGGGCAAGGAAAGCTGCCAGGACTTTACCTTAACTGGTTTGATACAAAATAGCATACTCTATATATGTGTAGAATGCGTGTGTTGGATGCATGTCCCTCTAAAGGACAACCGACGCCTTCGGACAAGTTGTGTCCATAATTTGTAAAATCACTTCAAATGACTTTGACTGTATTTTACAAAGATTCCACCGCATATAGCTATATTTTACGTTTTAAGACTTGCGCTGAATATTCAGGAAGTCTTGTTTTCGAGTTGATGACAATCCCCTACGTGATGTCACATTTGGAACGCCGCTGACGAGAAAGCGAGACACAATGCATTTTGTGGTACTTTGTTTGGTCTGAAAACTTTGTGTTGATGGCGAAATTAGAAGGAAAACACATAAATAACGCGATGGTGAATCATTGTGTGTTGCACCAAGACTACTATCTGATTCTAGTTGACACAAATTCCCAGCAGATAAATCAGCCCATTTCCAACGGAGCTTGGGCGCCATCTTTTGCATTTTCTGGGACACTACATTGCTGTCATTGACGGCTCGAATTGATATGGGAGGACTCCTTGAATCAATTGCAAACATTTATACTTTCTGCATCTACCCCGGTCAAGGATGACGCTTCTTACTGATGTCACAACGTTTATTGTAAAACACTTGGAACACCGTGAAAACTATAAAGGACATTGAAACGACAACATTACAATAAGTTCGACAAAACATTCAGTCAATAAGGAAATTAATAACGTACTGTGTGCACCTTATTAACCAAAAGTAGATAAACGTTGACGTAGACTTTAGACTGTCGTTCTCTCTCAAGCAGTTGCTCTGCTTCTGTCTGTCTCGCCTTGCTCTCATTTATCGAAAACACATGACACGGAAGCGATAATGACAAAACATTATAAATAAAGTATCGAAGACAATTTTAAGAAAAACACACATATAAAGGTTTGCATAGAAACGTTAAACACTTTTACAGAACAAGTCCAAATAAATTATATTTTTGTTGTCATGGCAACCAATGACAAGATACCCACACCGGTGTTCCACAAGGTTCAATTTTGGGGCCCATGCTGGTCTTTCCTTTCATTGCCATGTGGAGGACAATCAAATTGATGTGCCATGAAGCAAAAATGACACTTTCTCCTTAAGGCCACCTTTTGTCCTGTTTGGTGGAAATTAAAGTAGGAAACAATAATAAATACATCTGATTTCTTACATCTTGGCGGAATTACTGTAATGCACTTTTGCATTTGCAGCCAGTCATCCCTCTAACTAGTACTAACTGGAGCTCATCAGAGGGATCACATCACTCCGGTGCTGGTTTCCCTTCACTGTCTTTATATACAGTACATTTCTCTGAGCGCTCCACCTCTCGTAACCAGAACGCCCTGAAGGTACTGAGCATGAAGTGGAACCTCAGAGGGAATTGGGTATTTTTTAATTTATTTTTTTGCCCGTCCCTACCGTTCGAATGATCTTCCGTTAAATGTTACACAAGCCCCCTCTTTCCGTCCATCTTTAAAACTCAGCTTTAAACACATTTTTATTCTTTGCCTTTTGACTTGTTTTTGTGTTTTCTTTTTCTTTTTGTGAAATTGTTATTATCACTGTCATAGTTTTAATATGTCATTTTTTTAGCACAGTCTATGCAGTTGTGTCTGTTTCATACAGTAGTATTCTGTGAATAAAGTTAGCAACACAGTTAACTCAAAGGTCACAGATTTGAGAATGAGAATGGTGACTATAAGAGGACAAAAATAATGGCTTTACTTCACATGTACAGTTCATTATTATGTTTATCCATCACTGAGTTGATTCACAAATATAGTTGGGGCCCTACTCATAAATTGGGTCATTTGTAAGTCAAGGCACCACTGATTCCTATTCATCTTTTACGCCATATTATTGCTAAATTAATTTGTTGCCAGGTTACCATGGATACCACCCTCACAATGGCACAGCAGTCTTTATTTTACAGCATGCTGAAAAGCCTCTTGTTTTGGCGGGCTCTTGAGTCTAACATGGATAATCCCCCCCCCCCCCCCCCAACTGTTCCGAGGATGGTGTTACCATGGCAATGGCACACGTGCGAGGGGCGGCCAAGTGCAACATGCGCTGCGGTTGGCCGGGTCAATAATTGATGGACCTTGAGGGAATGACACGTGCCGTTAGTGTGCGTACATGTTGAGGTTTGTGTTGACTTGCAATTAAAATTGATGGTACTCATCTGTTATGATAGAATATCTCTGCAGTCGGTCTGTTTCCACTTCCTGTCTCTTTTGAACCCGGGCACGCACACGCTCACACACAAACACACATACACACACACATTTGAGGCCTCGCTTGAGGAGGGCAAGATGGAATAACTTGTGGAGATATTTATGTAATACGAGGAGGACCCATGGGCTTCATCTCCATGGTAACTGCATCGTCACGCCGCATGTTGCTGTCTAGATGCTCTTTCATTCTTTTGTTTTTAGCCTCGAGGTCGAGGAAAAGTGTTTTATTTGACCCACCTGGTCATGTGACCCACTGCAGCTCAGTTGTGCTCTTCTTCATTCTCTTTGTACATTTCTTTGCGCTCTCTATCCTTACAATCTTCTTCTTCATGCTCTCTGCAGAAAGTCAGCGAGAAGGTGGGCGGCGCCGAAGGAACCAAGCTTGACGATGACTTTAAAGAAATGGAGAAGGTAAATGCGTTGAGGTGATGAAGATGACTACAAGACGCAAGTATCTTTTGTGCTTATGTGTGCGTGTCCCTCCAAGAAAGTGGACGTGACCAGCCGAGCAGTTTTGGACATCATGACTAAAACCACAGAGTACCTGCAGCCCAACCCGGCTTCCAGAGCCAAGCTCAGCATGATCAACACCATGTCGAAAATCCGGGGCCAGGAAAAGGGACCCGGATACCCTCAGGCTGAGTCCGTTCTGGGGGACGCTATGTTGAAGTTTGGACGGGAACTGGGAGAGGACTCCTGCTTTGGTAAGTAATCTTGTTTTTTCTAAACCGAAGAAGAACCTCGGAATCCTGACACACATCCTCACGCTCATTCTTCGTATCATTCACATTTTATGCTTTTTCTCCTGGTCCTCGTCATCCACCTCTTGACCTTACCCTGGTCCTCAACAAGGCCTGGCACTCATTGACGCGGGTGAGGCCATGAAGGAGCTAGGCGAGGTCAAGGATGCTCTGGACATGGAGGTGAAACAGAACTTCATCGACCCGCTGCAGAACCTTCATGACAAAGACTTGAAAGAGATCCAGGTAAGTGATACAAGGTAGCCAAAGGTGATCACAAACAACACACACGTGCACTAATGTGTCCTTTGTCTCACTGCCCTTCCTCAGCATCACCTGAAGAAGATGGAAGGTCGCCGTCTGGATTTCGACTACAAAAAGAAACGACAAGGAAAAGTGCAAGATGACGAGATCAAACAAGCTCTGGAGAAGTTTGATGAGAGCAAGGAGATTGCAGAGCAAAGCATGTTCAACCTTCTGGAGAGCGACGTAAGACCGCCACCTCGTCTGTGGATTACTTATCGATTAGGACCAGCGGCGGCCAGTTTCGTAAATCAACCGGGAGCAGTGACAAATTCAGATCAATTCCGTTACAGATTGAGCAGGTGAGCCAGTTGGCAGCACTGGTCCAGGCCCAGTTGGAGTACCACAGTCGCACCGCTCAGATCCTTCAGCAGCTCTCCAGTAAGATGGACGACAGGTAGGCTACATCGACCTCATCGTCATCTTTCATCATTATTCTACTAAAAAGCCTCCAAATTTCAGGATAAAGGAAGTTTCCAGTAAGCCCAGGAAGGAGTTTGTTCCGAAACCGCGTATGACCTTGGAACTGCTGCCACCCAGTGAGAGCCACAATGGTGGCCTCCATTCTGCTAAATCCCCCGGAAGATCACCAGGTACAAAAATTAATGCCTACCTACCCAGATACCAATTTAATGACTTAAAGATAGATCTCGATATTAAATAACCAACCTTGGTACAAAGTTTATGAGAAACTATAATAGTTGAGTCGCGATAGTTCCCACCTAGGTGCCTACTTTCATACCATAGTATCTCGTATCATATCTAGATACATTTTCACAAAGGTACCAAGGTAGGTATTTACCTACAATAACTACTGTACTTAGACACCAAAATACCTACTTCGGTACCTACACTTGGATCAAAGTACTTACCTAGGTACGACCTACCAAGCAACCAAAGTAGGTGGGTCACAATGGTTGCTAAACAATTTGCGATCACCTATTTTGACTGAACAAAAGTCTCCTACCTTAATGCTATGCTAACAGAGTGCGAAACGTCAGTCAAATGGCTAATGGACATCTGCACAAATGATGGGTCAATTGTAATCCTTCAAACAACTGCTACTTTAAGATAACAGGAACCTGAAGCTCGGGAGCTGCACTGACCGCTTATCCTTCTAAATAGCTAAATAGCTAGTCTGTCTGATAAGTTTGCTCATGAAAAACCGCTTGAGGAACTCTTGAGCATGCGGTGTTTTGCAGCCCCGCTGGACCAGCCGTGCTGCCGGGCGCTCTACGATTTTGAGCCGGAGAACGAGGGCGAACTGGGCTTCAAAGAGGGCGATATCATCACGCTGACCAATCAGATCGATGACAACTGGTACGAGGGAATGATCAACGGCCACTCGGGCTTCTTCCCAATCAACTATGTCGACATCTTGGTGCCGCTCCCGCATTAAGGCCCCGGCTACCCACACGGCCATCACCGCGGTCCTGTTTTAGCATCCTCTTCTTGTCTTCTTCTTTTGCTATGCTTTGTGCGACTGCGTTTATGTGGGAGAAGGCGAGGCTGCGGGACTCGAAGGGAAATAGCGAATGACCACATGATGTTTCCCGGCTTGGAGCTTCACACCGACGAGCAGCGCCGCGACCAAGTGGGGTCGTCGCACAATACGTGTGTGTTGAGTATGTATGTTGTCTTCTTTGCATTGTTCCTACCACGGCGCCTTCGCATAGCTCTCACCGAGTCTTCTTTTCCTCCTTCTCACACCACTTTGGGCTTTGTGCATGACCAAGCCCCTTCAAGTGAAGCAGCAATGCATCATGGGATCACAGTTGCTCACCAATAAATTAATAAAAAAATATAAGTATGGGCCGTTGGACTGAGTTGGGCGGACACTTCCAAATTGTTTTTTTTGTGTTGAGAGGGTGCTTGTTGACTTTTTATGTCGCTTCTGCATGTGTAATTGATTAATTGGTTGATTAATTGATAAATTAGTTGATTGATTTGAGTTGCATATCACAAAGATCACAATTGTGAATGGTGAGTGATTTTGGGGCTAAGGCAGTAATTGTGGCTTTGTTAGACATCACCAGTCAGTATCTATCCGGTGTATTGAACCTGAACAGCAATGCAAACCATACGAGTGTACTGTACGCCTGATTCCAATGGTTGGGCCACTCAATGTGCTTGCATGTGGTCGTTTTGTGTGTACATCTCTGACAGGAATCGAAACACAGTTCAGCTCTGCTAACGGTGCTGTGTTCAATGACAACGGCAGTCCATAAAGGTGAATTTGTTCATACAGTATTTAACACAGCGGAGGGATGGAACAAAGTGCAAATGCTCCCTCTATACTTACAATGTCAGCTTGTTTACAATTCTAATGCTAGCTTACTCTTGCTAGCAATGTGTTGTTGAAGCTTGGCTTCCTTATCTGTGACTATTTGATACAACATAGCCACTTTCGTTAGCCTGCACGCCAAAGGGAGGCTGCATTTCAATCTTGATAAGAGTTGCAAATTCCCCTTTCACTATTGTTGATCTGATCATTTTAATTTTTCACTCAAACATGAAGAAGAGCTTTGACAACAGACTTTCACTTCCTCGGTTTGTCAAAAAGGCAACAGATTTGCGCCAGCCTGAAAACTATCAGATTCTGGTGTTGGAAAATGCTGTCTAACCTACAAAAATGTGTTCTTTTTCCATTGCTTATCGACAGCTAACTTAGCATGTTCTGTAACTTCATAATGTTAGCAAAGAAATGTTTCTTACCTAGCATAAGGCAAACTATTTTTTTCCTTTTGTACTGAAGGACATTTCAGAGTCTGCACATTTTTTACTTTAATCCTTACTTCTACCTTTGCCAAGCTTTACAGATTTTGAGTACTTTTACCACTTCTGATATCACAATGCACACATTGATATTCTTGAGAACTGATCCTGCATACAACACAACACACAGTTGATATAAACAGCTATTCCCTGTGAGGGCAATAAAAAAAATTGAATATTCCAATTCGATAATCTACATCTGTGCGATGCATGCTTTGCGTCATGGTGGCCTGATGCTCTGTTGCGTACCTCCCTGTACCCTTCTTGAGAGTTTTTCTTAAAATGATTTTGTCTTAGTCGATGGCGGTGTGTATTTTGACCTCAGTGAGGGACCCGTGCGGCCTTCGTCATCACGTCATCGCTTTGAGTAAACATAGTTGAAGATGTATGCAAAGGTATTTTGCCAGTCAGTCGGACTAGAATTGGAGTGATCATGTGACCTTGCTTCGCCTTGCGGCTGTATATAATATAGCCTCTTGCCTGCCTGGTGTCTTCTGCTGAGCTATGTGTACCTTATTTATTGTATTTATTGTTTATTTATTCCTGTGTCTTATTTTTTCACATTAAAGAGTATACACCTGCGGCAATACTTTGGAGCCACTGAGTGGAGGAGGTATGGTCGACGATAGCCTGTAATATTAACTGTTGCTCTCCTCGTATTGGATGATGACGATACTATATACAGCCAGTTTATGTATATCTGCTTGTGAGAAGATCTGCAATGTACTGACAATAAAGTATTAACACGACAGTTCATTGTTTTTACTAAAGGAAGCAAGCACCATTAAAAATGTACAATTAATACAGATATTTTTTCTGCATACATTCCAGACACGTTTCAAGATAAATCCTGAAAATGTCAAGACTGAGGACCATGTAGTACTGTACTCAGTTGTGAAGATCTGTGTGGAATTTGTGTTTTCTGTCTTTTCCAACTTCAGGATCCAATTCAAGGAATTTAGAATTGAAATGGATAAATAAATAAATAAATAAATGTAGAATACAGCAGTGGCATGATTAAGCCGCGTATATTTTATCATTATTCGCCCGCTGGGGGGGGGAGGCTGGTGCGGACCCTTGTATATTTCCTGATTCGGTTTCCCACATTTATTCTGACGCATTTACGTGCCATCTCCTGAAGAGTTGGGACATTTGTTGTCTTCAAAAGCAACGTAAAGTCATCGTCTTTCGACGAATGTACACTTAGGAGAGGTTACGTGTCTGCGTTATAGTACGTTCGAGAGAAAGGTACTTATAAATTGAAAGAATCGGTAAAAAAAGCAAACCCTACAACACACTTTAAAGCGATTTAACATTTGAGTTGTATAGCCCGGGGAGGTCTTGCTACCACACGTATCATTTATTAGTTGTGGAAAGAAAAAAGACCGTGATCTTGGAAATGCATTCTAACGTCTGAAACAAAACACGACGTTAAGGGCAATAAATGTCTGACCCACTTTTTCTCACAGAGCATTGAAGCGTAAGTTAAAAATACGTACACGATCACATATCGGGAGTAGTATACCAATCAAATAAAAGAACTTTACCTGAAAGAAACAGACACAAAGAACCCGTGATGATTTTCCCTCGACGTCTTAAAGGTTTATTTTTGTGGAAATATCAACTGATTAAACTGTACTATTCTGCAACTTAATTTTAAATTCCAATCAGAGGTCTGCGTTGTCATCTTTTGAAAGTCTCCACCGGAAGTACTCAACCCCTTTCAAAAAAACCTCTCTCATCTGGCGTGTTTTGCACCGTCGAGGATCGTGGACAAACAAGTTTGGCGAACCGGAGACCCGAACTGAACACCAAACCGGAGAAAATGGACTTACCCCAAATGCTATCGTCGGAGCTGCAGCAACGGTCGCCAAAAGACGTAAGTTTTGGCATCTACAGTTGAGTGTGCATATGTTGCGCACAGGGGGTAAAACAGTCGGAGTGAGCCTGATGAGCACATGGCGCACTTATTCAGCTTTTCAAAAGAGCCCTAACCGAATGAAAATGTGTAAATCATGCGCAAGACGGAGGAATGTATTCCGAAGAAAGGGGAATGTAATCATTGTATTTCCCTTGCTTTTTGAAGCCTACGTCTTTCATTTATGATCCGGCCGTGCAGACACATGGCGCCATGTTCTTTATTGGAGTCGGCGTGTATGGTTCGACTGTTTATTTTTATAAAAAATTAGATTTAATAAAAACAACTTCTGATTTGGTGTGTAGTGTGCTTGGCTTATGCTAAACTTAAACAAAGCCTCGAACACATATAAAGTCAATCGGGACTTAAGCACACGTGCTCGAAACATCGAGCAGAGAAGTTGGAAAAAATTACTTGCGGAGCCATATTGAATGAGAACTAATAGTACTGTCGCGTTTTGATATAGACTTTTATTTAACTGCAATTACTGTTTTCATGGATGCGTGTGTTGTTGCTGTATGGTTCCTAGTGTTAGGCAGAGCCTAACGGCGCGCAGCTAACGTCTCGCTAGCGATAGCTACCAATTTATCGAAAGGTTCTTCGTTACGAATACCTGAAGTGTGACTTCAACGTGTATCTTGTTTTGGCCTTCTACATTTTTACATTCCTGCAGCAACACTATATATTGTCTCGAACGGAGTTCGGTTAGCAACTATTGTGACTTTCAGCTTTTCCAAGCACATGGATACATTGACTGAGCATTGAATTGGTTACATTTTAACAAAATAGAATAGCAGTTATATTACAAACCACGTTGTCATAACAGAAGAGAACGCAAATAAATAAATTGCCTCCATAGAGTGTGGTTATTATCAAAACCAGAAAGCCTTTAATAGTCCCACAGTGGGGAAATTTGCGATCTACAGCAGCAAAATTGAAAGTCGGGGGGGGGGGGGGGGCAAAGTATTGCATGTACTGTACAAAGAAAGCACAGAAGAGTGAACTGTACAATTACACAAAAATGTTTCATAAGAACTGTACATAGTGCAAAGTATAAAAATACAGTTTAAAGCATATATGTAACTATATTTACGTTACATGAGGTGGCTGTGCTATTTACAATGTATAAGTCCAGTTTTTTCCATGTGTGTTTATTAAGAAGCCTGGCAGCAGTCGGTAAGAACAAGCGGCGGTTTCTCCTTTCAGGCGGGTGTCACAGTCTGGCTGAAGGAACTACCCAGTGCTGTCAGCGTGGGCAGGAGGGGGTCAATCATAGCTTTTAGTTTAGCTAGCGTCGGTCTGTTTCCCAGCTCCTCCAGAGTTTACTGATAAGTTCAGTATTTGTGTGTTGTGTTCATCTTTAAAGGACAACCGACGTCACTTTTTTGTTTTTTTAACTGACATCAGAAAACCGTTTTATAGCATCTAAAATACCCAAAACACGCAGTATATTTTTATTCAAATGCAAAACACCAATAAAAATGACTCAAAGTGTCCAAAATCTGCAAAAAAAATTGAGCTGCGAATTGGGCATTTTCAGAAAGTCCCGCCCCCAGTTCGTGACGTCACGCCAAGACGCCTTGCATTGCTGGAGAATAAAAACAATGGCTTCAGATTCGGATACTATTCTTTGTTGTTACACATCCAGTTATGAATATAATATCAAATAATTCTGAAGAGGAAAGCATACATGTTTGCAATCGATTAAAGAATTCATTCCGTGTCATTTTGAGGCAAACGGGCAGGTGGGAATGTCGCACCCAAAAATGCCGACCAGCTCCCGTGAGGAATGAATCCGCCCGTTTCCACTGGCTGATAGATTCCTTTCATGGAGCTTGGACTCCCTCTGCTGGCGGCTTTTGGATGTAACATCAAGGTTTTCAGATGAACAGTACAGCAAACACGAAGTTTTCAGACCAAACAAGTACAGCAAAATGCATTGACGTGATGGACTGCTACAATGTGTCTTTTTGTCGGTCGGGGGGGGGGGTGCCCTTTCATGACGTAACGTGAGGACTCGTCACCAACTCAAAAACAAGACTTCCTGAATGTTCAGCGTGAGTCTTAAAACGTAAAATATAGCTATACGCGATGGAATCTTTGTAAAATACACTCAGTAGAAGTCATTTGAAGCCATTTTACAAATTATGGACACAACTTGTCCGAACACGTCGGTTGTCCTATAAGGGGTGTGACCAAGTGACGTGAAAATTTTACTCCGACCGGGCCCCTATTCAAAAAAAAAGAAAGAAACTGGGGCCACTTTAAGCCATGGTAGCATTCAGGTTGCATCTTGTACTGGTACACTCGTGAAATATCATAATATATCAATGTCTTCTTTTTTTGGTACCAGTATTTGTGAACAGATAATGTAAAAGTATGTGAAGTCTTTCTTTAATCCACGTTGTGGCTTCACTCACCCTGTTGGTTAAATCCCACTCAGATACAGAATCTAGTTCTGAACAACTGTCGTGCCGTTGACGGGAGGATTGAAGGCATCACAGAAGAATTTTGCAATCTGGAGTCGCTGAGCCTCATCAATGTGTGCTTGACCACTTTAGAAGATATTCCAAAACTGGACAAACTGAAAAAGGTGGGCATGCATAACTACATGTATTTGTTCTTCGGCACTGCTTTGTTAAAAGTGAAGAAACTAAGCCTGTTTGGATTTTTGCAGTTGGAGCTAAGCGATAACAGGATATCAGGGGGTCTGGAGGTTCTGGCGGAGCGGCTCAAGAGCTTGGAGCACCTTCACCTCAGTGGCAATAAGTTCAAAGACATAAGCACCCTGGAGCCACTGGTAAGTTGAACTACGAAGCTAAATCAGAGTCGCTATAACCCAAATCACTTAAGGCCTGTTCATTACCCCTTCCCATCAGAAAAATCTTCCTCAGCTGAAGAGTCTGGACCTCTTCAATTGCGAGGTGACCAACCTGGCTGACTACAGAGAGTCCATTTTCAAGCTGCTCCCCAACCTCACTTACCTCGATGGCTTTGACATCGATGACTGCAAGGGGTCCGACTCAGAGGCTGAAGTGGATGGACTAGACGACGACGATGATGAAGGTGAGACTTCGGATCCTCGTCTCCAGCTCCTATACCGACGCAGCCCACTCAGGCAGTCAATCTGATGTTAAAATTCCAGGCTGCGAATCGGAAGACTTTGAAGATGAAGAGGACATTGTGGCTGGAGAGGACTTTGATGACGATGACGACAGTGTGGATGATGAGGTGAATGCACACAGCCCGAACATGGTGGCGGGGCTGGAAAATGTCTTGGAAATTAACTCATTCACTGCCATTCACAAATTTATTCGGGAATTGAAAATATGACATAGAGCGGCATTCCCGAATTTGTTTGGGTGTTGTTTTTTCATTTACAGCGCTGGCCATGGCCTCTGGCAATGTTTTTTTTCTTTTCCACAAGGGGGCGCATTTCCCTTTAGCTCATGTTAGCGCTTTGTTCCAGCTTCAGCTGTTGTTCAAGCGCTATACAAACCAATATGTATGTATTGCATTGTATTTTGTCAGCCGCCCTCATTTCAAGCTCATGTAACACCAGACCCATTAACTCTTTTTTTTTTTTCTGATGAAAGAAGAAGATCAAAGGTTTCTTACGCTGCATTGAATGTTTATATAGTCCTAAAACTCAATATTCTGCGGGTCCTGGAATTCAAGTGACAATGACAAAAACCCTGGCACTGGAGTGCACACATTTTTGCACATATCCGGCAGTGAATGAGTTAAACTCCCTTACAACACCTAAGGATCAGCACATTCAACCTGTGTTTTGGATGTCTTCTCTCTGCAGGAAGGACATGTGAACGGAGATGTTGACAGTGATGAAGATGTGGACGATGAAGAGGACGATGAGGATGATCATGGTACGCGCATTACCCCTCCTCACCAACTCCAAAAAAAAACAAGCTAACAAAAATCAGATCACACACTTTTTTGTTGTTCCAGCAGATGAGGGCTCATCTCCACCCAAAGGAGAAAAGAGGAAGAGGGACCCTGAAGATGATGATGAAGATGACTTAGATGATGATTAACTCCCATTCGACCTCTCTCGGCACCTCCCGGGCTTCATTCTATTTCTCCAAGTGGTACCCTACCAACGATGACATGTCAATCTTTTGTGTGTGTGTGTGTGTGTGTATTTGTGGTTTTTTTTAAACTGGCACAGAAAGTTTAGTTTGACCGGATTTGTGTCTGATATTGCTGATGTCATCCCAAAGTTTCTCAGGACTTAAAGCTTCTTTGTTCTGTCGGCAAAATAAGGTGGTTTAGTGTCTTCGTTAAATGCCAGCCAAGAATAACTTTTTAAGTATTTTTGACATTGATTGCTGGAACAGTCATTTTTAGATTTGAGTAAGACAAATTTGTGAGGTAATTGCACCCAAATGTCCCTCCCGATGAGTCTACTGAGGATGTCATCAACCCCTATAAATGCTCAGGGCAAAATGTTACCTTTTTATTTTCTTGCCTTTTACAGCAATACCCCAACTCAGACACCCTAGAGAAATGTTGTTTGTCCGGGGGGTGCTTTTTATCCCCGTCCTCACCTTACCCACTTTGCCTTTACGTTTACACTGTTTTGTTTTTGTTTACTCTGTAAGTTAAAGGAAAATTTACAAAAAAAAAACAGCAAAAATGGAGTTGTAAATAAAAATCTTAACGTTTTACTTTTTTTTTTGTCTCATACTTGGAATCATTTCCTTGACCAACCCTCCCCATCAGCCCTCAAACACAAAAAAATGCACAAATAAAGTGGTACAGTATGTTCTTTTTATTGTTGTGGTTTTGTATTGAAAATACTTGGGTGGTGGTTGGCGAGTTTGACTTCCTGTTCCAGCTCAGCAATCTTCACCTGTCAGTTAGCAAAAAGAACTCACAGCGGGGAGCCAAGCCATGCAATTATTAACAATGACCGCAAAATGGATCGGGTTACTGACATCTTTCTGGTCAAGTATTTGTCTGAGACCTCTGATCTCCTCTTGCTGTTTGTAGAATGCCTCGCGGAGCTGAGAAAACAAAGCCAAGATCATTCTAAACTTATCACTCACAATGGGGTAATTGGGTTTTGCTAATTTTACAGTAACCCACCACCCCTCCAAAAAAGACTCAGTGTCCTCGTTGTTTTTATTTACTTTTTTTTTAATTGCAAACATTGTTCAGTCGGTAGAGGCTCCACCAGACCTGCACAAACGAGAATGATTGGTGCAGAAAATCTTTTATTTGAGCAAATAACAATTGTTTCATACTTTCTGTAGCATCTTCCTGCTGATTTGGGGTTAAAGGAGTCAGATTACTTAAATTGGTCACCAGTCAATTCAAAGGGCACACATGCATACTGTCACTGAGTGGGAAGGTCAGAAAATAGTTTCCTTGATGAGGTAAATTTATTAGCAGACTTGTGTTAGAGGCTGATATAAAAATCAAAATCACTGAAAGGCTTTTACCTCATCCTCAGTGGTGGGAGGCGGCCTCTCTGTGGGCTCACAGCAGTGAGGCGTAACATCATAGGTCCATAGCTGCGACTCGTCTTGTTGCCACCCCGAAAGTTTGTGTATCTTTCTGTGGTATTTGGCATCCTGGTAGGACAGCTGCTCCTCCAGAAACTTCTCGTGCATCAATAAAAACAAATTTAATATATTCTGAAGCATGGCGAGTTGTGTTTTTGTCCGCGATGTCATCAGGATAACGTGGCATTTCCTCGACCGCTTCCTCCGATCGAACTGGCAGAGGTTCGTGGGTCATTTGGAACCAGGGCCGCACAGAAAGAAGAAATAACTTAAATTTCTCCTGTTTCATGTATCTTGGCCACTAACGCGTTTTATTTTGAAAAATTACCGGACTCTTTGTTACATCCGTCTACGGTATGTCGCTCTTGATGCAGGTCAAGGTGCACGTCTATTTCGCGTCATAGGTTATGAAATAAAACCCGGAAGCTAGTCTTTTCCTTTCGGCTTTTCCCTTCAAGGGGTCGCCACAGCAAATCAGTGTCCTCCATCTTTAGAGGTTTGATCCGCATGTTTGTTTTGGCTTTTACGTCGGATGCCCTTCCTGACGCAACCCTCTGTATTTATCCGGGCTTGGGACCGGCACAAGAAGACATATGTCCCTTTGTGGCTACAGAACAAGCAACTCGCTCAGTAAACACAAAATGGTAATCGTCACAGCAACATTCAAAAAAGCAAAAACTATACTCACCATTTGATGAAAATGCTTGTATATACTGTATATAACCTGTGTGTCCAATTTTGTGTGTTTATGTGCCGTTTTGGGTTAGTTGTTTGTCGTCAATCCCCCCCCCCCCCTCTCTTTATGTAAAATATGAGCAAGTTGCAATACATAATCCAGCCACGAGATGGTACCTTTTGGGTGAGGCCAGGTGCCAATTGTGGTAATGGTTCTGTGGACAGGCCCTTGGGGTACCACCTCTTCTCAGCAATACTTTCTGTGTAAGGGTTGACTACTTGTGTGCCAGGATGCAGAGACATCAGGACTGGGCCTGTTGGGGCCAAATGATGGATTTTTGCCAAGTCAATGTGGAAAGGGATCACACACTGTCATTGCTCAGCTGGTTTACTGACCCCTGTCGATTCCTGCTAGCCACTCTTGCGCCGTCATTGCGGCCCGGTTTCCTGCTGTCATTGGGTAGAGGTCCTCATGGAATATTGCTGACTGATGGGGCGGACATAACATCCGAATCCTTCCACGTTGTCAACCGAGGTAATAAACGAGACCCACCTTCTTCCGCGGCACAATCATAGACACTGGCTCCACTAGGCCTTTGACGGCAATCAGCCGATAGAATCGGAAAATCTCGCACTCGTTGACATCCAGTCCACGCTTTGGCATCACTGCTGTGCTGCCACGAATCTAATGTTAGCGTAGCTCAAATCTCATTGTTTGGCTTTTAGAGATAGTCTTGAGTTGGTCCACATCTCACCGAGTCCTTTGTGAGGCAGCGGAGACCTGAACTCGGTCAGGAAGCTAATGTAAGGTTTCTCCGAACTCAGCTCGTAGTATTTGATGTTGCCGTCACCCTGCGGCACACCCATTTCAGGTGAAAGTGAATCATTGGTCTGCAATTAGAAATGGGAATTCTAGGTCTTTAGCGACACATGATTCTGCTCAACCAGCAGTTAATGTGCTTGTTTATCAGAATTTCCCATTTCTGTCTGAAATCTTAATGTAAAGCCAACACAGCTTTGAAATGAATGCACTGACCTTCCCAGCTAGGTAAAGCATGTCAGTGTCTGGATCAAAGAATGGAAAGAGCGCTCCTGCAGATCCATCAAGATCTTCTTCGTACAGAGGTTCAGACAAGTCATCCTACTCACAAAAAAGACCAGATGCTGCTACTTCCGTCCTATCTTTTTATACAACCATAAACTCAACGCGAAAAGTAATTTTGGCTTCCAGGTGAAATTGGATGAACCTAATCTACCCTAATCTATTTTCTATTCTTAATTCAAATTTATTTCGATCCTACAATCAACTTGTCCAACTCTTAAATTATTTCACGAAAAAAAACTGATTTTACCGGGTCCCAAAGGACAAGCTGTCTGTGGTTCCAGGGCGAACAACCGGTGCTCAGCAGCATCTTCAAGCCTCCGATGTACACAACCTTGTTTGCCCTGTGGGACTTGTTGCAGGACACCTGCAGCACCAGCACACAAGATCACACATGTCCACAAGACTTTCAACATAAAAACAAACCTGGAGAGTCCTTCCCGTGCGAGGATCCAGCACTCGAATGCGCCTGTCTTTGGATGCAACTGCGAGCCGGTTTCCTTCCTGATTGAAGCTGACTGACAGGAGCAACATCTCAGATGGGAATCGGTGGTGGACGGGTGCCATGACTACACAAACCGGGCACTTGAGCACCAATCCTTTCCGGGACACATCCCAGAGGAGAACCTAGTGCCGAGATAAATGATTTATTCTGAAATTATTTTCCAAGACTGCTGCCTTTATTTTGAACCTTACCTTGAAGTCGTAGGCTGAGCTTAGGAGAACGTTCTCAGCGGTTGGATGCCACTCGATAAGGCCCACCCTCCTGGAGTGACCAACCAAAGTCTTCCTGGCCTGGGTGAGGTTCCTTTGTATGCCACAGAGTGGAATGTCCCAGATCTTTACCTGTGCGGTGACACGTTAAGTGGTGAGCGCCAGAAAAGCAGGCATTGAAGACAGACATCAATGTGGAAGTACCGTGCAGTCCTCTGAACATGAGGCAATGCAGCTGTCATCAAACGGGTTCCACTTGATATCAAGAACCTGGGCCTTGTGACCGCACACTCTCGGGTGCTGAGTATCCACTCTACCTGTCTGAAAGATGAAAACTCAACCGAATATTCCGCTTCCTCAGATTATTGGTAACGATCACAGTGTCCTTACGTGATGGATCGGCAGCACCAGGAAGGATCCACCCCCGGCACATTCGGTCACCATGGCAATGAAACAAGGATTGACAGAGCAGTACTGGTTGTCATGGACGCCGCGTGTGATGGGAACACCGTCATAGCTGTGCTCCCGACTGAATGCTTTTCCAAACACGTGGCGGAACTTTGAACAGTGGAAGGACGAACGGCATGACATCTGTCGGAGATTAACAACCATGTGTATTGATTTGTTTGGATGAAGCCTAAGGTACAAGTCTATGCCCCCCCTCGACCTTGGGGTGGTGGGGAAAAATGTGAGGATATTTTGAAACACATGAGATATGATACAGTGTTTTCTTTACTCCTGAGTTCCCCACCATACAAGTTACAGACTGTTGCTTGGACAATGTATGAAAGCAAGGCCTCAAATCAAATTCTGGTTTAGGCCCATGAAGGCTTTGACCGGACTGTGTTTTTGTGTGCTGAGGTCCATGTGCTGCATGATCAGGTCACATCAATAATGTAAAGATTTTCACAATTGGGTTTAATATTCTCATTAACCATTAATCAATACACGTGCACACAAAGTGACAAATTGCTCACCTGTAACAGATCACCTCACTTGTTAAATATTCATAGGTTGCATTTAAATTTCCTTTTGAGCAGTTGGGAGAGGAATGATGCATTGAGAACATCTGTGAAAGAATAACATGCTAGTTTCTGATGAACGTGTATCAGAAATTACTTTTGGTGTGTTTCGGCTAGTAACTATGCAACAGCAATGTATCGTTTTGTTTTGTGATTCAGAAAGCCACTTAAGTTGACATCTGAGAACCTTGTTTTACAATTCTCAATATTATAAAATAATGGAAATGATGGAAGACATAGACGGCCCAGAGGTCAACTAGTTAGTGCATCAATCTCACAATGCAAAGGCCGTGGATTCAATTGCCTTCCTTCCTCTTCCAGTGTGGGTTGTCTAAGGCTACCCCGGGTTCCTCCCACATTCTAAAAACATTCATGGTAGGTTTATGCAACACTCTAAATTGTCTGTAGGTAGGAGTGTGTGCCCATCGATTGGGTGGGAATCGGTTCATGGTGGTGGTGGTAGTGGTAGGGGCTTAAAATTGCACCCTGGTGATGTTGTGGTAAAGCATCATCTTAGTTCAGCAAAAAAACTGGACATGGAAACAACCGAGTGTCACTAATTCAATTTCAGTCTGTGTTCATCATCTGTCTTACCTCTGACACGGTCATTTAGAGATGACACCTGGCAAAACCGGGATAACAACTGGAAGAACACCACAATAAAAAAAAGAATACCGGGCTTGTCACTAAGTGCCGCGCAGTCTCAAGCAAAAGTCGCGTTTCCCACTGACTTGTGACCGCCACTCACAGCAACTACGCTGCCGCACATTGCCCTGTCTCTTGATCTCTGATGTTCTGCCTCCTGGGAGTAGGCATATGAGCTGAGTCAGGTTTATGCACGGCTGCCCCAGCACAAACGTATTGTAACATGTGACACCATCTCAGGGCCCTGATGTTAACTTCTCCACCGCAAAAAAAAAAAAATGATAGCTAAGTTTCACACACCCGTCATTCCTCAACTAGCAATCAATCTCTCTTATAACCCTTCCATGCAGGCTGTAAACCAATAGCATAATAAGATGGTCACTGTAGTAACTGTCCTCCAAATGGTTCAAATCATTAAGTGTAGTATAAAAGAGGAGGGCAGTGTTTCAATACATTTATTGATTGCTCTGTCCGACACAATAGGTTGCTCTTACTAATCGGCGAATGAAAAGCCTCTTTCCAGCTCATCAGTCAAAATATAAAGAAGAGGTTGAGAACGAGGAAGTGATGTGTAGGTTCAACTGCAATGGCTCATTGAAGTCCTCTTCGGCCAACAAACCACTGGAAACGGCTAAACAGAGTCGAAGACAGAATCACAAAGTATTATTCCCACTCAAGTCTCTCGAGAGTCCAAACTTGTGTTGTCTCACGTGGGGTGATGTCATGTTGGTTAACCTCCTCCTCAGTGGCATCCAACGGATCTGATTTCTTGGGTGAGTGGTACGGGATTGCCCTGTCGGAGTCTCCACTATAGGAAGCCTGAGAGTGGTTCATTTGCATCTCTTCTTGCGGATCTTCAAAAGCAAGGTACAGTCAGAAATTCCCTCACACCATAGCTGAACATCAAAGAAAAAAAATGTACCATGCTCCTCTGATTGTGCATCCGTGCCATTGGCCGCCGGAGACACGAAATGGTCACACAGGCTCTGTTGGCCTTTTGAGGGTGTCACAAAATTTGGTTATCAGATGTAATTCCATGAGATGAGAGAATCTGTGTTTTTTTGCCGTTTTTTTGTTAGCTTCAGTGAGGTAAAAGGTTTATTATACCTTCTGTCATTGAATGGATGTGTATGGGTGATATTACTGATTCACAGTCTGAACACTGTCACCAACACCTTCCTATTTGGCACTGGCATCAGCTCAATTTGAAAATTGATATTTAATAGCATACCTTGGTCATCAAAGCACAGAACTTCAAACTTGCCCACCGGCTCCCTTATGTGATTGCCGAGATCCTCGTGCCGCAGGTTAAACGAGTATGTCTGCGATGAACGTCCAACGATGAGAAGAATCGCGGATCCATTTATGAGCCATGCCAATTTGCCACTCTTACCTGGGATGCCCTTCTCAGCAGGTACAGGATCATGACAAGGATGATGATCACCAGCAGCAGAAACACCATGAGGACGTAACCTAGCGAGGGGTGGCAACTTCTCAAGGGTCTGAACAGAACATGTGAAATAACACATCACTCTCACCCCAGAAAGCATGAGAGTCCCCTTCATGGGATGCTGAAAGAGATAAGCATCGTCCATAAAGCCCTCCACTTGTTCACTTGCCTCATGGTGCTGATAAATGTCATTGTGACTTTACCTGCCTGTGCTGTGACACTCGGTGCAACTGTGGAAACGAAAGTGAAACCCCCCACAGGTGTTGTGTGATTGTGCTTGTTGGCATCATGGACTTTGTCGCTCTGCATCTCGGTTTCTGCTTGTGTCCCAGGTATTTGTCCCTGTGTAATGAGGTTTAATTTTTGTTTCTATGACAATGAGTTTTAAATAAATATCTGTTCATCTTTTCAAACTATGTTGTAATATATTTAATCCATCCATTCATCCATTTTCTAATCCATTTATCATCGCGATGTTCCCGGTTGTACTGGAGCAAATCCCAAACGTCATTGGGTAGTAGGTGGGGGACACTCTGAACTAGTTGTCAGCCAATCACACGACACTATTAACAACCATTCACACTCACACATCGGGACACTTTAGAGCTCCCCATTAACCTGCTATGCATGTTTTTGGAGGCGTAACGGTAGCCAATGCTGAGCATGTGTAGAGGTACCGGGTTCGATTCCAGCTCACAGAGAAGGGGAGAACATGCTACACGGGAAAGCCCTAGCCAGAATCAAAACCTGTACCTCTACGCCGACATGCTAACAAGTTTAATGAATGAAATTATGATTTCCATTAAAGAGTATTTTTTTAAGACGGTACTTGGAATTTTGAGAACCACTGTCTTTGGCTTAGAATGAAAGAGGATATCAACGGCACCGTTGCTGTTGAGAGCAGACCAGGTTGATTTCCAAAAGTCTGATTCTGATGAGAAGACATTGGTGTCGTCCATTCCTCCATGGTGGTGGGGGCTAACATTGGTACATGAAAATCGAACATGACGGAAAAGACGAGAGATGGAGACTGACAGGAAGACACTTACTTCAACTCCAATTTGACTATACCTGAGGTGCAGTTCCGCTGTGTTGCTGTTTGATTTTGTCCTCGGCATACACATACTGCTGCTAAAACTGAAAACACCAAAGGTATTAAGCTGAAAGTTGACACTTCATTTGACTTTCCACATGAAAGGTCCTCAAAAAGTGGCGTGCCTTTCTCCAATACATGAGGTCTGCATCTGTACCCACCGAGGAACAAGAGTGGAGAGCTCATTTTCATTGCAATCAAACTAATATATCAACGCAGCTTCGCATTTCAGTCCGATGCAATTCCACCAGAAAACTCCTCTGCCTGTTTAACACCTTATATTTTTAACCACGTGACACTCGCAGCGCACTGTTGTCTTCTTGTTCAGGAAGTGAGACACCAACCACAGCTTGAGCAAAGGCCACAAAGACACAGGATGTCACCGCCCGCTCTCCTCAATTTTCATGCAAACATGAGCTAATTTCCTTCAGTCTCGCGTGAGAGGTTGAAATTAAGCCAAGTAAGTTTTATTCATCTCACCTCGGGATCGAATTTATTGGTCAATCTACTATAAATTCCCACATTCATTTATTGTTACAAGCTGTCTGTCAGAATGTTTAAAATGAAGACCAATTCCTTAAAACATTTTCCTCCATACCATCTCTTGACTTACCCTTAAAACGAATACCTTGGCCAACCGGGGGACAGGCTCATCGTAGAGCTGTTTTCCTCCACATCGAGAGAAGTCTGATGAAGTGGTTCAGGCATCTGTTTCCTCCCTTGTGAGACGTTCTGGACATGTACCACTGGGAGGAGGTCCATATGATGACCCAGGAGATGCTGGATAGATGCTGACCTAGGAACACTTTGGAATTCCCTCATTGAAGAGATTGATGAAGTGGCTGGAGAGAGCAAATTCTTGGGTCCCATCCCCTTAACCCCCCATTGCCCTACAAACTGAAGCAAATGAGTTGATGGTGGGTTGAAACCCTTGGTAGTTTTAACAAAATCTTTTCCGTCATGCCTTCCTCTCTTCTCTGCTCCACTGGAGTATCTCTTTTTCTTTTATCATTCTCTCAAGACCTGATTTCAAGCAACTATTTTCAATTTTCAACATCACAGTTTTAATTGGATGAACGGTGGAAAAACATACATTTCACAAAACCACAATGAAAAGAATAGTCTGCACTTATAGGCAACATTAATATAGTACTTTTCACGTTTTTCTGCACAGTCCAAAAATTCAAGGGTTTCCAGGTCATATAAATACACAACATTTTTCAGAATCAGAATCAGAATCAGAATCATCTTTATTGCCAAGTATGTAGAACACACAAGGAATTTGTTTCCGGGATGAGGCCTGCCTCCTCTACTCCTCTGTGGTCCACTCCGATGTGATGCTATGCTCCAGGGCAATAGCAGCCAGCTCCTTCAGGAATTCTGCATATAGGACAATGGCGAACACTCTGCTTTTGTCTTGAGGTGGGATCGTAGGACAGGGACGCTGGAGGCCATGGTGAGGGGTTGCTAGAAAGTTTCTCACAGAACCATTGGGAAGAAGGCGATCTGGATCTTCCGTGCCGCGAGACTCGAGGCTCTCTGGAACATATCAGATGTGTTGGGCCTCAATGCATACCATTATGTAATCAAGGTTTAGTATCATGCTCACTAACCATGGACCTTGCTGTCATGGTCCTTAGCCAACAAGAACCTCCATGCCTGTAGGACCAAGTTGGAGTACTCTGGTCGATCTTGGATACAGCGCTCAATTTGGCTGTGAAGTGACAACAGCACCTACGCAAATACAAAAATATCAGATGGAATCCTATGTCACTGGTTACCAAAGGGGTCTGCTATCCATAATTTGTGGGGGTCCACCTTTCAAAAAAAGCCAGCCACGATGGGTACATATTGAATTTAAGTCAGTTGAATTGAAATCCTCATCTATGAAACCGATCTGAAGTACAGTACAATGGGGGGAACAGTGTTCAAATGGTTAGCACGTCAGCCTCACAGTGCAGAGGTGCAGGGGTTGATTTCGGCTTTCCTCACATATTCCAAAAACATACTGCACTAATCTTAGTTGTTTTGGTATGCCTGTGAGTATTGTTACATTGTAGGTGTATAGGTTGGCGTGCATTTTTTTGATGAGTTGGATTAATTGCCACCATACAGAATTGATATCTCAAGCTTTTGCTCGCAAGTCAAACTAAATGATCGGCCAAACTATGACTTATATTTCAAAAAACTCGCAAACCGGGTCAGAATCAGGTATGTGTGAGTGCGTGTTACCTGGTGCAGTGTACACACACCAGCTTGTTGGTGTGTTTCTGTGCCAAGCAGGAATGCTGTCAGCAGCGGTTGCGGATACGACGCTAGCTGAGCGAGGATGCCTGTCACCAGCAGGTTTACGGCGATAGAGTTCTCCAGTAGATTCTCCAGGCGGGATAGAAGGACACTGATGAAAGGCCCTGTGGCATCAAGTGAGGTTAGTGTGGGTGAGAGCAAGATTTGTCCATGAGGTTTCCTGCAATAATCCAATAATGTGACTTCGGCGAGAACGTTAGTTCAATGAAATGAAAAGCGGGAAAAATTGTGAATTGACCAATGTGGGTGAGAACACTTGGGTGACCTGGTTGTGTACAATGATTGTGGTGTGGCTCTTATAGACCTAGATGGCCCTGCAGATAGATATTGACTATTTTCCACCTGGAAGTTTGTGTTCTTTCATGATCTGTGAACCCACCTGTAAATGGAACACTCTGCCTTGCTCCATTTTCTTCTTCCTCCTCCTCCATGAGCTCCTCAACCGTTTCCTTTTCATCTTCACAATCTTCCTCTACCAGTCTTTGCTTCAGTTCTTGAATACGCCTCCTGAAGTTTGAGATGTCATCCAATATGCTGTTGCACTCCGGCTCTGCCCCTAATGAGCGCAACAGCTCATGGTACTGGGCCAGTAAATTGCCGTTGTCACTTGGAAATTTGTTGTGACATGTGGAGTCTATTTTTGTCATTATTGGATGGCTGTGGAGTGAAGTGTTATTTTGTGCATCTGGGATGCAGTGTATATTAAAAATGTCAGTAACGTGATCACTCATGCCCACACTTTGCCTCGATTGGCTTCCATGATCCTCACGAGGTACTTCCTCCATTTCTCTTTCCTCACTCATCGTACGTGATGACATAATGCAGTTAACAGTTTCATGTATTGTCTTTCCTGTTGTCACAGAGGAGACACCGTTTCCACGAGGTCCTCGATTAGCTACCATGATTGGTTCCAAAATAGCGGCAGTGGAATCTTTTTGGGCAACCAGATCGTAGACCAGAACATCCTTCTCAAATTCACCCTCTTCCACATAAGCGCCGTGCACCAGCTTGATGGCGCTGCGTTGCATCTCTTGGATGTGGCGAGGGGGTAAGGGTGGTAGTGATGCAAAAGAGCCACCAGATAAAGATGATAGATCCTCATCCGCAAAAAGGTCATCCCACTCAAGATCTAGAGCAGAGCCGGTTCTTCCTTCCTGGTTACTCTTGGAGACAACATTGATGGAGCAAGAGGTTGGGGAGGCACCAACAGTGTCGCTCTTTGGTTGTTGTTCCATGACATCCTCATTTGATGCATCCACTGTGCCCGGTTGGTTATGGACAGGCGGTGGATTCTGTCCGTCATAAGGCGCAGACCAGTGCCGACATGCCCTGAGAGAAACCACAAAGTTGTTAGTTAGACAAGTTACAATCATTTGTATGACGGCATGTCTCACAAGATGCTTTGCCTTTTTGACTCATTGCCGAAATTAAGCACATCCCATATCCACATGCTTAAATTTGTTGGTACAAGGATGCCACCAGATGGTGCTCAAGCCATCATTTTCTATCTTTGCTATCAAGAGGATCCACTGACCTTTTTGACGCTCCGATGGCTTGCCGGGCATCTGAAAGGTAATGGAGGTAGTTGACATCCATTAGGAAGTCGGAGCCTCGCCAATAACCAATGCTTTCAGCCACTGACACATCTGACCACCACAGAGCCAAGTTAAAATATGTGTTGGAACTCACAAACACCACACGGTCATTAAACAATGCATCACCTGCTCCTTTGCGCCAATGGATGTGCTCTGAAGCTCCATTGCTGTTCGGCAGGTGGACGGGACACCAAGAGGGCATGAGGAGCAGGAAGGAGGCGGCACTCGTGGAGCACCAGGACTTGTGCTTTAACGAGGACCACTGCTTCCTGCTCAGGTGGGTGCAAGCAATTAAGAACCTGAGGACACACGACACTCAGCTAATCAAGTGATCTGTACTGTAATCTCCCTACTTCAGGAGATTACATTCTTTAAAAGCCAGGATCCCAGGCACCTTACACAGGAACATTTTTCCTAAAGGGCCCTTCTAATAATCTTACTGTTTTTTAACCATTGATCTCACCTGAAAACGAGTTGCAGCATGACATCCTCGCAAAACAGACTGATGAGCGTCCTGAATAGAGACAGCGACACCGTGCCTAGCTGAGAGCAACCAAAACAAGATGATGTCTTTGATTTGTATCTGCTTTCAGTGGCATGTCAGGTGCGTTACCTGAAAAGGTGTGTTGACTCTGCTGACCAGCGTGTCCAGGATATGCACGTTGTCGTGAGTATGCAGCAGTATGAAGGACAGGAAGGTCTGCAGGAGGGCAGGCCCGGTGATAGAGCGCAAGAACAAGTCCAGATAGGCTGTCGTTGTCATGACTTCCTCCACAGTCAGCTGTACACAGACGCAAAGATTTTAAAAACATTTACGTCTTGGAATTATCAAGGTTTGTGTATACCTTATGCAGGGCAGGGGCCAGCACAGGCACCAAGAACCCATGGTGGATGTAACTCAGTAGCTGGGAGCAGATGGAAGGATGAGTTACCTGTGGGGAGGTTAGATTTAAGAACAATGTTGTTGTCTAGAATAGTTTGTGTGAAGTTTGTCGCATTACGGTGGTGACGGCACTGCAGAAGCCCAGTGAGTGCAGGAAGTGGACAAGAGCCGGAACCTGTCAAAATGTCAGCACTTTGGCATCATTTTGAAAGGCGCTTATAAATCAAATGTTGTTATTATTTTTATTATTATTTGTTTATATGCAATAATGCCAATACGCAAGCTCTGTGTACAGTTGTTACCTGCTGCCAGTCTGGATGGTCGAGACAGTGCCAGTCTTCACTGTAAACCTGCAACCTAGCTGGCAGAGAGGAGTAGAGACCAGAAAGACCTGTGGCCAGAACCTGCACCAGTACACAGTTTGACATTTATGACGTTCGCTGCTAAATGACTCGCAAATTAATGTTATTAAAAATGGAGGCAAACTGTAATTTTGTTACAGGTTTCAGATTTGTTAAACTGAACATGGGTCACAAAACAAAACCAAGCACCTGAACCAAAATTCAAGAGTGAATTATGTGGAAAAGAAACAGGGGGGACAATTTCAGTTCTGATTCTTTTGCCTCTGGAAAGAAGGTCAGGCCACAGATTCAAGCCCAGATCAAAATATGGTCAGCGCGAGTGGTGGCAATGCTGTTCCATTCAGATTTGCTAATCCCGCTTTGGACTGCCGGCCAATCTCGTGGTGAATTACTAATCTCTCCACAAGAAGATTGAGGTCAGCATGGTCACATGGCTATAAATCTGAAGGCATGCTAACACTCGTGAACCACTATGCATTTTAGTTTTTTTCTGTTTTTATACAAGAATGTGGATCATGACAAAAATCACACTCAAAGGTAACAGTGATCATATGACTTTGAGCTTGTTTCGTTCTTACATCATGCGTGGCGGTGGAATCACAGTAATTGATCAAATGAGAATTTGCCGTACACAGTTTTGAGGAGTTGTGGCGGTGTTGTTTGCACATATTGAATATGTTTGTGTACAATTCTTCTTTATACATTAAAAGCTAACCATAACCTTGCCCCCCATACCTTCTTCAAATTTCTATTCCCTCTCGTTTCTTCAGATCCTCTTCCTCCCTCCACCTCTGTGTGCCCTTCCTGCCCGTCTCAGCACGATGGGGGACAGAGCTTTCAGCTGCTCTGCCCCCAAACTCTGGAACTCACTTCCTCCAAACATTCGTAACATCGATTCCCTTCCCACCTTCAAATCCCATTTCAAAAGCCACCTATTTAAAATTGCATTTTCTGTAGCTCTTTCTCTTGTTTCTATTTATAATTGTAATTTTAAGTATTATATTCTATTTTGTGATTGTATTTAATTTATTATAGTACCTATGTTTGTCTGTGACTGTAAAGGGTCCTTGAGAGCATTGAAAGGCGCTTAAAATGAAATGTATTCTTCTTCTTCTTCTTCTTCTTCTTCTTCTTCTTCTTCTTCTTCTTCTTCTTCTTCTTCTTCTTCTTATTCTTCTTCTTCTTCTTCTTATTATTATTATTATTATTCTTGTACATGGGGCAGGGAGGACTGACTTACAGGGCAGAAGTACGTGTTCTGGGCAATATGCTGCGCCACGCGAGGCTCTGATGCCGAAAGCGACATGATGAGCAGAAGAGCTTCCCGGGCCTGCTGGCCAACCGGACCTTGCCTGGGGGAGATGAAGGTGACTTTTAGTGTGGACTGCTTGAAATGTTTTTTACTCAGCTTGCGTGTGTTCAAGAACCTGTGTGTGTACGGGATAAGCAGGGAGAAGAGCAGAAAGTTGGCGGCCCCCTGATCCTCGCTGGTGTGGAAGAACAATTCCAAGACTGAGGGGTCCTTCACCAGAGCTGCGCAGAGCTGGTTCAACAGGAGGACAAGCTCAGCTTCTACGCAGCCGCCTGTGTCTAATAAAAAGTGAAGGCGGTCAACCGAGGGGCCGATTCTACTGAAACGACGTTAGATATCGTACCTGTGCCAGCGCCGCCACAAGAGGCCAGCAGTGTCATGAGCGGCCGTAGAAGTGGCTTGTGGTGGAAGAGGGGTTGGTGGGCCTGGGTCAAGAGCATCTGGTACATCCTGAGCTGCTCCAGTTTCATGTCCTCTGTGAACTGTCGCCTCAAACTCCACAGGAATAGGCGCTCCATTACACCCTCCAGAACCACAAACTCCAAAATGGGACCCATTGCACCTCCTGAGGATTAGGATTGGAGCATGTCGGTTTTCAGATGAGTTTGGAGTCATAAAAATTTGGAAAGAATTGACTTTAACTTGGTATCCAAGAGACTGCCTTTGACTTCATTTTGACCAGTCTCAATTTCCAGCCAACCAAAACGTAATCTCGTTGAGTCAGAAAAACATTTCTAAGATTGACGATTCCAGATAGTCAAACATAAATGTAGACATTTAAATGTTAAATCTGCCCACCTTAAAAATGAACATGATTGTTCACAATTTGTTAATTATTCAAAGCTGGGTTGCTTTGGCTCTCACCTTGTCCTGCCTCCTCCTGCATGAGCAGGAATAACATGTGTTCCACGTAGTTTTGGACAGCACTGGCCTCATCGGCCGGAATGGATCCGAGGCGGGCGCCGCCGCTTCCAGTGTGACCCGAGAGGAAACTCAGCGCGCTGATGCCGCCGCGCCCCGGCTCATGTTTCTCTAAGATCTTCACTACCTAGAAACCAAGGAACCCCGGTGAATTGGAGATGCCATTATCGGACCCTGAGACTATTTGTTACGTCACGCTTACCTGTGCCCAGTGATTCTTAAACACAATCATGCACGTCTCTGGGTCCACTCCTCGCAACGTCAACGACTTCCTGCGGTCATTGCCGGCCACGGCCGAGGCCATCATTCTTACTTTTGATCGGATGGAAAAGGTATGTTGCAGGGTCAAGGCGGTGATCCTGCCATTTCTCGCAGTCCAGATCAACCGCTAAATAGTCAGGATATGTATGAGTGTGCACGTACAATACATGACACCAACCAACTGATCTTTGATGGGGTGATTCAGCTACAATTTTGCCCTCAATTCAATGGACACTATGCCGCTCCTTGTGGTGTGTGTGTCTTGGGCATTTCTAAAATACGGCCACGGAAAGACTTTCAGATTGCAGTATTCTTGTTTTTCAAGGATAGAAAATACAGACGCTCTCCTACTTCCGAACATTTGCATTAGGAAACAACAATACATACAAACGTATTTGTAGTAACATATGTAGTATTCTCTCCAGTTGTACATGTAAATATCTTTATCAAGCATATATTTTATTAAATGTTTATTTTTCAGTACAAACCAAGACACGTTACTTATACAAGCCTTAAACGTACTTATATCAACTTTAATCCTACCTGTACAAGCCATAAACATACATTCCATACAAAACATAGCACTGAATCAACTTACGAACAAATTCACCTGACAAACGGAACTTATCTCGTTCGTAAATTGGTTATTGGCCTATTGGTTTTTACATTTGACGGTAAACTGCCAGTCTTCTCTTCTAATCAAAAAAAATGTTTAACTACGGCTTTTATCTCAAAATTCTTGTAAATTGCCTCTTTATAGATCAAGGCACACGCGACACTTCATCATTGTGGACAAAAAAACTCACACTGCCTCTCTACTAAATTGTCCTAGACAGCAACAAGAGATCAGCAGTGGGCACGTGTAAACAGGAAAACGGACAGGACCCACCCACAATGTTCCGGGACATTCAATGAATTCCCAACTCTAAGAAACTCCTTTTAAGGACCCCCAGCAATGGAACAGTCGCCGTCTGTCCGTTGTCTGTGAGAGAAACACCACCAAGAGTTTCCAAATGATCACTTCCACAACATGGCAAGGAAATCACAATGTTCCATCACTGCTGAGCTATTATAAGAATAGGCCAATGGGGCTTTCAATTGTTCAGTGGTGGGTGACCACCATGTTGCCCTCACAATAATAGAAGTGCAAACGTAGTTTGCGGAGGGAGGGTGTGGGTTGGGGGATTAATCTCAAATGAAACAGTGATTTTTAATCCCAATTGGCCACTGTGTGTGTGTGTACGTGCGTGTGTTTGTGTGTTTGTTGTCCCCATTAAACTCCAACTGTCACATGCCATCACACAACCAGAGATTAAGCAGAACAAACAAATAAAAGGTTACATTTTTTGTTGATTTCAATGACTTTTACTGATCAAGAATGTATGTGCCACCTTGTACAATGCACACGTGTTCAGTCTGTTTTGAATGATATAGAAATAGTCTTGACCAAAAAATCCACCAAATATTCTTAAAAGGTGAATACAAAAATTCAGATTTTGATCAATTACATTTTCAAGATTTTATTCATTTGCAATATTAACAAAATAACTTAATTTGCAAAAATGAGAAGTTGATTCTATATTACTGTCAATTGCGTCCAGAATTTAGGGACGCCCTGATATCTTATTTTCTTTTAACAAGTCAAACGGAATTCAATTCTTTGTATTTACCTTTGCGGCTGTGATTTAGGGGGCTGGCGGTCACTCCTGGGACGTCCCACGTACTTAGTGAGCTCAGCTTCGCTCCTGGGGCTTTAAGCGTCCCAGCTGTCAATCAATGATACCTGACCACGCCCACTGTCTTGAGGACACCACGCCCCCAGGAGGTATAGAAAGGATCTCATTGCTTTGTAGTTTCATTTGTTTTGAAATTTTGAAATTGAAAACCTGACAAAATGCTTGTGTTCAGATAAATGTCACCATTGAAAAAAAAATACATAATTATAGTTTTCTTTTGTCTTCTTTCTTTGTTTTACTTACTACTGTTAATATATTACTTAAAAATCCGAAAACATTACAGTATGTATTTCAATCGCTATATGTGACGTCATATGACATCATTTTGTTGACATGGACTGCCGCTGGGGATCAACATTAAGCGCTTGATATACAGCATAATTCTGGCCAACATGACAATTTATATACATGTATATATGTATTTAGGTTTACTACACTATTGCATCGTGTGCGGAGGAGTGCCAAGTTTGTAGTTTTTGATAACCACACATCACTTTAAGTCATAGTGATTCCAATAACTGCTTGCTGTCAAAAGAACCCCTTCTATACTTAAACATATGTACTTAAGCAGTGGCGAGTCATGCATTTCAGTCCTAGGCCTTCAGTAGTGCTGCTCTGAATCAATCCAACATTTAATAACTATTTTATGACTATACAACCTTTACTGCAGCTATAGCTGCGACTCATAAAATGTGTGGTGTGATTTACTACAAGTCCAAGAGGGTACCGTTAGCCAGGAAATAAAGCCTGCGAGAAGGACTTGGTGTCGCCAACTTAAAATTGGTTAAACAACATTTGCCAACTTCCCACATTGTGGGACGAATAAAGGTTTTCTGATTCTGATTATTGACACTTATTTGATGTGACAGGGCCCGTAGAACTGACTGCAAAGGCATCCTGGTAGATTTCTGACCCCAGTAACAAATGAGGGCTGAAATGTGATTGGTTAAATGCTTGAATACGAAAACACACATCCGGAAGCAGCGCAACCAGGGAAATGCAATGAAAGGAAGCTGAAAGACAATTTGGAATTATTTAATAAAAATTCGTGGACAAAATATAATCAGTGACGTGCAGTCAGGGGAGGCAGGTGCCTCACCTGCCATCATGGAAATATCAAATGAAAAAATAAATTAAACAGTTATATTTATTTCGTGATTTGTACATTAAAGTTATTTTCTTTTTAACCACCATTTTTGGATTTTTTTTGTTTCAAAATCGCTGAATTTTCACATTCACCGTTCAAATACTAAGTCGAGACAAGCGGTGAGGCAGCAGCCGGCTGAGCCTCACCGTGGATTGCGCAATGACTATGCTAACTGTGCTGGCTTGCTCTGCAGTGAGACCGCATTGCTGTCCCTCTGCATATCGCTATAATAGTGTTCAAACACTTTTAGTATATGAACTAAATTTCTACACTAATAATAATAATAATAATAATACATTTCATTTACAAGTGCCTTTCAAAACTCTCAAGGTCACTTTACAGTCTTAGCATGTTTATATAATGAACAGTCACTTTACATTATAAACACTGTACTACAGTGTTTATTTTATTTTATTTTTATCAAAACTGTGTGCATAGGTGAGGCACACAGTTCTCCTGCCTCATGACAGGGGGCAGGAGAGATTCCAGAGATTCTTCTTGCGACTCCTCCGCTGCAGAAAAATAGAATTATGACAGCAAGCTATAGTAAACAGTTAGCAAGTGCAACCATCCACTCATTTTTTTCGTGTTGCTTGGCCTTATTTTCAGAATGGAGGATTACATATCTAAATTGAAAGAAATAGTGACTTTTAAAACTGAAGAAAGATAAGGAAGGCTTCTACAAAGAAGGTATCATGCCTGTCTTCTTAAGGAGCGGCACATGGACTTCATTTATAAGTAAAGGGAACACGATAATAACGTTTTTTTAAATTCTTTTTTTACAGTTTATATCAAGAATGCTGACATGAAATTTTCACCAAAACACGTAAACTGTTGCCAATCAAATGGTGTGAATAAGCTACTCCGTAGAGTTTATATGTTTGTAAATCTGACTGTGATGACGTCAGTGCCTCACCAGCCATGATGGTTTTAGGCCAGTAGAGAAGGCTTTACAGTCCCTGCCGGTCCACCATTGATATAAAGCAAAAAAAAAAAAAATTGCCATAAATGCTGCTGGCTAACTGCTGACACATAATGGGGAACATTGTCAAGTGAAGTACAGCTTTATTGTCAAATGTACGATGGAACTCTCCAGAAATTTGAAAACAACCCGTTGGAAACATATGTAGACAGACAATATTAAAGTATACATGGACATACATTTTTTATCCTCTAAAATGAACAATGCAATCTACAGAGCAACTGTACACAGTTGAGTAAACAGATTACAGTGAGACCTCGGCTTACGAACACCTTACCTTACGAACTTTTCGGTTTACGAACGTCCAATTTATGAAAATTAAACCTTGGAATACGCACTACTTTTCGCGATACACACCCACCACGGCTGGCGGAGTGATCTTCGGATCTGGCGGAGTGATCTTCGGATCTTCGGCGGAAGCACACGACCGAACAGCGCTCCAGCTGGCGCACCTTTCCACACACCCTCTCTCTAAATTCATACGTTGATCGCCTCTAAAGAGCTATTTGTGTCACGTTCCGAGGGTGACAGTGGCAGCTGACACGTCGTAACGTTAATGTATGGGGAGGATCACTAAGCAGGCGGCAGAGACGTTGGTGCTGGCAGAGGATTTATTAACAAAAAGCGCGGGTCCGAGATAACGCGGACCCGGAAAAAACGTGTGAACAGAAAGTGACAAAAACAGAGCACAGCGAGGGAGTGGGTGGGGGCGATCCGTCCAGCCTCGCTAGCTCGGGGAGAAATAAAAAGGCACACGAGTGTGCAAAACAGCACACGATCTCGAGAGTAGCAGACTGACGCGATCGCGGCTAATAAATACCTCGGGCGAAGCAAACTCTCGTACCGATAGCAGTTCAAGGCGCGAGGCGTTGTATCTTCCGACGCTGGGTGAGTGCCAGCGTCTGGTTTAAATGTCCACATGTCTGTGATGAGGGAATTGACAGCAGCTGGCGGACGTCGGGAGCGGAGGCCCCGCCCAGCTGTCAACTCGCTCGTGACAATTTACAGATAATTTTGCTATTATGGGACCGAAAAAGACCGCACCACAGGCTTGTGTTCAGCCGAAGAAGACACAAAACAGAATCACTGTCGAGGAGAAGAAGGAGATAATTGAAAAACACAAACGAGGTGTGCGTTTCTGTGATTTAGTGGCCCAGTACGGCTATGCTAAGTCAACCATTGCTACCATTCTCCGCAACAGAGAAGCCATCAAAGATGTGTCTGTTGTAAAAGGTGTTTCCGTGCTGTCAAAGCAACGGTCTCGGGCACTTCTGTTAATGTGGATTAACGAAAGCAGCTATTCGGATTGTGTCTATGAGAGTCATCAACATGATGAACGATAATGTGATGCCTCTGTTTCGTAAGACCTTACAAGTCAGAAAGCAACAGGTGTCAATTAAGAGGTTCTTAAATCAGCAAAAATAATGAGTCTCCAAAGAAGCAAAGCGGAGAAGCCACACCATAGTTTGAATTACAAAAAGTCCTAATGAAAGGTGACTCTCCTTCCATAAGCCATTAACGACCATCAAAAAGGAAAATAAAACTTTATTTATAGTACAGTTTATTTCTTTAATTACAGTCCTCATGTAATGTGCCTCTCTTTCCAAACAGCAATTCCCTCTGACCTCCGACCTCCAACACCATTGCATCAAGTCATCAATGACCATTACAAAGGTAAATAAAATGACGTTATTTTACAGTACAGTTTATTTCTTTAATTACAGTCCTTATGGAATGTGACTATCTTTCCAAACAGCAATTCCCTCTGACCTCCGACCTCCAACACCATTCCATCACGCCATCAATGACCGTCACAAATGTAAAGAAAATGACTTTATTATACAGTGCAGTGTATTTCTTTCATTACAATACAATTGCACATTTATTATACATAGAATAAGGTATGTTGTCTGTAGTTTTAAGGCTTATTTAGTTGAAAATTATATTTTATGGAAACCTGGGAACAGATTATTCTCATTTTAATGGTTTCCTATGGGAATTTTTTTTGGGGGGATACACACTTTTTGCTCTCACTTTTTCTTTCTGGGAACCAATTAAGTTCGTAAACCAAGGTCTCACTGTATTTTACGTTGTACAAGATTTCACCACTGGTTTCTCGACCCAAATAAGAACAAAAGTCAAAAACAAAAAGTATATATACAGAATTTGATTCCTTATTCTTATCATGACAACATAAAATTCCAGCAAAAACCTAAAGATGCTTCCTATTGGTTGACTCGACATCAGGTGACCAAACTCAAACGTTACGGCAGTGTTTTGACTTTACGGCGCATCACCTGTCAGTCAGCCAATAACAGGGCTTGGGAATTCCCAACTCGTTAGTTGCTGGTGAGTTTTAACGTGGCCTTTAAAAATATGCTTGTAACTTGATATCAAGGCCGTGGAGGTTGGAATAAAGACGTGCTTCACGAAGGAGATTTTCTTTGGGGGTGGGAGGGGGCTTAGAAGTGGGGGTGGGGGGTGTCGTTGTTGCCACATCGCTGAACACATAATGTGGAAAATGTGCATCATGATCCTCGTTGCGCTGCAAATTCTCAGCGCCGTGCTGGTGACGGCTTTACCTCCACGATGTGACTCCGAGATTCGAGGTAAAGTTTTGTTTTGTTTTGGTTGGTCATTTTGAAGCGCATACCACTCATTCCATGACGCTTGCATGTTGCGTCAATACGCACCGTGGTTGTGTTTCCTGGCGTCCTCCTCGGACCTTCCAGTAGACTTTTCCAGGTTTTGCACAATCAAAAACTTACACCAGGTCCAATAAATAATCAACGATGGACCGGAGGACTATACTTTAGGCCGGGTTTTTGGCGTCATTTTCTACCTTACTTTGTATTCTGTATTTTGAAGAGTTCCCCCATTTCCAGCCCACAAAGTTTAAAAAAAATCAGCTGTGGAAGGTGAAGTGTTTGTATTATATCATATTTTGTCATGTTTGGGGAGGGATTGTGGTATTTCTTGCCAGGATTAAGATTCATTTGTATGTCAAGATTGAACAATTTGCAGTTAAATTATGCAAAAACAAAATTTTAACCTAAAAACAAAAGGATTTTTCAACATAGGTTTTCTTTTATCGAACTATGAAAACAACCAAAGTTGGAATCATTACAATCAGTTACTTTAAAAAGCAAATTAACATTTTGATCAAGTCTTTATGTGAATAACGTTATAAATAGGTATTTGTGAATGTCACAGAGAAAAAAGTCATATTGGATATACAGTATTGGATTTTAACTAATATATTCATCCTCCACAGTGTCATGAATGATAACTTTGAATTTAACATTTTAAAATTTCATACCAACATGGTGGTTTTACCTTTTCATGAAAAAGACCATACTGATAAAAAAAAGTTGACATTTGACAGAAAAGAACGCATTCTGACTGCCTCCATGTCTTCCAGGTCACTGCAAGCCGATCGTGGAAGAAAAACGTGAGTGTTAATCTCTTCCAAGGAGGAGCTTTCAAGACATACAGTATTTCCAAACAATAAGTCACACTGATGGAATGTGGAGTAAAAAAAGCCATCTGGCCTGTGTCCCATATTTCAAATATTCAAGCCTGCAGGGAATGTTCATATTCTCATTCCCTGCAGCACCAGGATCATATTCAAAATGCTTCATTACACTGTTTGGCTCGTCTTATTTATTTATGGTATTTTCCGGTGTATAAAGTGCACCGGAAGCACCCCTAATGAATGGTGTATTTTCAAACGTTTCCATATACTGTACAGTATAAGGCGCACTGGAGTATGAGGCGCCCCTTAAATAAATTACAAGTTTTCCAAATATAATGTATAAATATATAACAGTTTTACCAAACTGTTATACAACTGTTGTTTTTCTACTTCTTCTTTTCCTTCCTTCTTCCTCTCTTCACTTTGCTGCTGTGAAATGTAAATTTCTCCTGTGTGAGACTAAAAAGGCTAATCTACTCTAATGTAAATAATTATATTAATTACTAATTTTAGATTTTTGCTTTCTTTTTTTACTTTTAGTTTTTCAATATATGGAGTATTTGTCAACCGGGAGATTAAAAAAAATCACAAAATATTGTCTAACGACATACAATTAGGTACAATTCTCCATCAACTGAAGTTGGTTCCTATTTAGCCACGGATGTAAAGTAATGACCAAATAAGAACATTTTAAATGAACCCCAATAGCTCTGGTATGATATTAATTATATCAATGAAAAAATGACATGTGTGCTTTAATTTTCTTTTTTATTTTAGGCACTTATTTTGTAGTTTTGGTTAGTTTTCCTTTTTAACTTATTTTTTTTATTTAATTTTGTTAATTAATTTTGTTTATTGCTTAATGGTAGTTTACATTTTCTGTCACTTCTGTCAACTATAGTGACCTTGCATCCCAAATTGTGCCCTCTTATGATCAGTGTAACAGAGCAAACCCCCTCTGCTAATCTTTGATCTCAAATTCAGACCGCCAAAATGCCGCCACCTACAGGGATCTGTTAGTCATTACAGTGGTGTACTATACTAAATTCCGCTTAAAACAATGTTTGCCGATTTTTCCATCGCTGTCGTTTGATTTTGTACTCCAGCCAAATGCGAGGAGATGCAGCTGTCGTATTGCGACAACATGGCGTACACACACACGCTCTACCCCAACATCCTGGGACACAACAACCGCCTGGAGGCTGAGAGCGGTGTGGAGTACCTCCTCCTGAGCGTGCTGGATACGCTGCTGGGAGGCGAGTGCCACCAGGAGGCACGCATGCTCGGCTGCTCCGTGCTGGCGCCACGCTGTGAGGCCGGCAAGGTGTTGAAGCCGTGCCTGCACGTCTGCGAGGCGACACGCAAGCGCTGCGTCCATGCCTTCGAGGCTATCCAGATGGCCTGGCCTTACTTCCTGGATTGTGATCGCTTTTTTGTGGCTGAAGAGGAAGGATGCTATGACCCCCTGCACGACCTCAATGGTGAGTGCCGCAATCACTGCATGGTTGCTTTTGATGTACTGTACAGTGTACATCACAAGTATTCACGCTTGCCTGCAGGAACGGGAACGGGAATGGAAAGCCGTGAGGGACTAGAGATAACCCAAAAAGTTTACATCAAAATCAGCAGTGATTGGATTATGGAATTGAATAGGGCAAAATGACAGTTGCCATGCACAACAGGACCAGAAAGACAAGCATAGGTACTATAATAAATAAAATACAATCTGAAATAGAATACAATAAATAAACCACAACTATAAATAGAAACAACAGAGAGAGCTACACAGAAAATGCAATTTTAAATCGGTGAGTTTTGAGGTGGGAAGAGAATCGATGTTACGAATGTTGGGAGGAAGTGAGTTCCAGAGTTTCGGGGCAGAGCGGCTGAAGGCTCTGTCCCCCATCGTGCTGAGACGGGCAGGGGGGCGCACACAGAGGTGGAGGGAGGAAGAGGATCTGAGGGAACGAGAGGGAATGGAAATTTGAAGAAGGTCAGATAGGTATGGGGGGGCAAGGTTATGGATAGCTTTGAATGTATAAAGAAGAATTTTAAAGTTGATTCTATATTTGATCGGGAGCCAGTGGAGCTCCTGGAGGACGCGGGGGTGATGTGGTGAAAGGATGAGGTTCTGGTGATGATCTGGGCTGAAGAATTCTGGACGAGTTGAAGTTTGTGGAGAAGTTTCTGAGGGACACCAAAGAGAAGTGAATTGCAATAGTCAATCCGGGAGGTGACAAGACTATGAACGAGAATAGCAGTCGTGTGAGGAGTGAGAGACGGGCGAAGACGATTGATATTGCGTAGGTGGAAGTACGCAGATCGGGTTAAGTTAAGTAAAACATAACCACTATCTGTCACTAACAATAACACCACTTAAGAACATTGCTGTAAAAAAAGAAAGAATTAGGGTTTCGAATAGTCTGCATTAGTCAGTAATAAATCCCCTGCTTGTGCAGGAACAACACAATATCTGAAGTCTGAAAGGATTATGACACTGAATGTTCTTTATTATTAGAAAAAAATGACATATTTCTAACAGGATCGGTGATCATACAGGAACAATAACTTGGACGAAGGACATTACCGTATTTTCCGGTGTACAAAGCGCGCCCAAAAGCCTTGATTTCCTTCAAAAGATGACCCTGCGCCTTATACGCAGATGCGCCTTATATGTGAAGTCATATTGAAGTCATGTACCTGTATGTGGAAAAGGTTTGAAAATACATCATTCAATGGGGGTGTACCTTATACTCCGGTGCGCCTTATTATACACCGCAAAATACGGTACTTTTAATAAATGCATTTCAACCATTGTGTCAAAGAGAGTTGGAAAAGAAAACTAAAGATGTCACTGATGAGTCCGTAGGAAGAGAAACAGAGTTGTCAGGAACAGGGACGGAGCCAGATTACATCGAGGCAAATCACATTTGTAGACAAGAGTATTTATTTGCTGTCCATCTACAGTTGAATCACAGCTCTGGATTTAATATGAAATAACAAAACAAAACAAGAAAACATTATCTTCCGTCTTGCTTGCCAATGTGTTGTTTTCTATTTCAAGTCGTCATTTAATTGTCAAAGAAATACAAACGCAAAAAAAGTCTTTCTTGAAGTCTTGTTTATTTTATGAAATGGGTTCCCTGGCATGTCTGTTTCACATTTAAATGTGTGTCCACTAATTGGAAGACGATTGAGGAAAAAAAGGGGGCTTTTGAGCTCAGGGAATCGGGATGCTTCCAATTCATTTTTGGTGTGGCGGAATGTTCCCATCTGGCACCCACACATTGTCTGGCTCCAAGAAAGTCCGAGCGGAATGCCAGATTTCCCCAGCCTCGCTTTCTCATCTTCCATCTGTTATTATTGGACGTTTGTTTGCATTTTATTCCCATTTTGTTTTGCTGTCATGTGACCCTAGCTCAGTATTCAGAAACATTCCAAGTCCATGGAAAAAAACGAGTGAGTACTTTTTTTTCAGTACTAAAGTGTCGCAGCAAAGAAAGTGAGTCATTTTCGCTGTACAGACGCTCCCCACCTTACGAACGAGATACATTCCGAGTGGTCGTTTCGTGAGGTGAATTTGTGCGTAAGTGGCTTCAGTGCTATGTTTTCTATGGAATGTATATTTAAGGTAAACACTGAATGGGGAAGTATAAATGCGTCTAACAGACATAAGATAAATTCACACCTACTGTAGTACGACGACATATATCCTTGGGTCTTCAGTAAGCCATTACTGAAGCTGCTGGCAAATAATTACTGAATTACGTACCAGCAGCCATTACTTTTTGTTATGCATTGCGTCCTCCTGGAGCGTCAACTGGGAAGAGGGATTTCCTTCCCGCCCACATCTTCAACGCAGCCAATCGTAAGCGAGCTTGGCAGAGCGGGGCCTGAACTCGTTGGCAACACTCACAGCATTACTGATTGGTCAGCGTTGGTGTCCGTCACGTAAACATCCAGCACTCGAAACCTCCAATGTGTCTTTGTGCGTGCGTGCGTTTGCGTGAGGCACAGTGGAGACCCCCGGAAAAAGGCACGCAATACAATTTACAGCATCTCTATCCAAACATTTTTGACATACCCGCAAAAATGTTCATATGTATCGTTGTTCGTCATGAGTGTCTGTACAGTATTTTGAAACCAAAGTTCTATAATAATAATAATAATAATAATAATAATACATTTCAATAGTTATGAGAATGTTTTAACATAAAAAAGTACCACTCTTTTGGGTATACTTTGTTTGGTAGTATTTAAGGAAGAATTTCCCTAATCTGTATTCATTATAAACTGGTAAAAAGACATTTTGTAGCCCAGTTGCGTGATTGCAGTTGTGAACAGTCACTCTATTCCTTTCATGACAGCGCAACCGGACGTTGACGACGACTACTCGTTTGTGGACGTCCCACCGGTGGAACCCGCGCTGAAAATTAAATACACGTATCACTCCAACGCTCAGCTGAACAGCATCTTGAAGCGCACGGAGGAGGAATGCGCTGATATCGCCAGAACCTACAGCATCGGCCGCAGCACAGAGGGCAAGGAGCTACTGGTCATCGAGTTCTCCGACAGCCCTGGACAACACGAGTTGCGTAAGTGCTCTCCTGTCCAAACTGGAATCCATCTGTGATGTGTAGAAATGTAGATTTTTATTTTAATGCGATGTTCTTTTTTTCATGTCACAAAATTCAAAGCTATAGTTGATCTCAGTAAACATTCTTTGAATAACTGGCCTCCCGGCAAACTTATTCCAGACAATATGGCACCAGGATTGTTGAGGTTTTAGCTCGTAAAAGTCATGAAGTGGTAAAACATGTGTAGATTATCTGCGGGTTGTATTGAATACAGAATTTTAGAGTGAGCACCAGTTTGGTACTCCTATTTTTTTCTTTAAGTCTTGTGGTACATCTAGATTTACTGTTTACATGTGTAGACTTTTCCTTTTAGTATAATTAAATAAACTTTCCTTTCCCATATTTACCCGACTATAAGGCACACCTTCAATAAATGACCTGTTTTTAAACCTCACGCTACATTATAAGGCGTGTAGAATCTACAATACTGGCTTTTGTTGCGCCATACATCCACGACATGGTTCTATGCTAAAGGGAATACAATACGATACAAAACAGCTTTATATAGAGCCTTCGCAACTATGCAACATTGAAATAGAAATGGCATTACAAAACAAGAATTCTAAAGTTATCGTATTTTTCGGTGTAGAAGGCGCACCGGCGTATAAGGCGCACCCCCAAGGAATGGTTTATTTGCAAACCTTTTCCATATACTACAAGGTGCGCCGGAGTATCAGGTGCACCTTACATGAATGAAAAAAGTTTTCAAAATATAATATATAAATGTCTAAAAGTTTCCAAATATAAGGCACACCACATTAGAAGGTCAACGCTGGGGTTACGCACTACTTTTTCTACAAGGGGAAAATGAGTCGGTGGCTGTTGACAGGAGTTGGGAGACCTGTTGTGGCTCAATATTACTTCACATACAAGGCCCAGGGTCATCTTTTGTAGAAAATAAAAGCTTTTGGGTGTGACTTGTACACCGGAAAATACGGTATTCACATTTGATTTGACAAAAAGATACCCAAACCTCCTGGTCTCACATCCATAAGGCTCAATATGCTGAGTTTTGCTTGTCTCCTTCTTCCTTCAGTTAGTCAGTTGCTCACTATGCTTTTGGTATTACGTTATTTGTATCTTGGTTTAATAATGGCTATGGAGAAATCCCAATGTCGTTGTCTGTTTGAGTCTGTGTTGTCGAATGCACATCCCAGATAGGGCAGAACCCTGTTTTGTTTACAAGTGGCCCCTGCTAATAATCGCCACTAGATGGCAAATGAGAGCGTATGAACAAGGAAACAAGTCCATCGGAAATTTGAAGACAGTTACAGGCACTTGATATTAGGCGCATCGGACAACAGGGTACACTGTCTTCTGAGATACAATCTTGTTGTCAAAATAATACCTGATCATTCAAAGAAAGCTGCATACCTCTCAACTTTAAGTTTTCCCCATATTTTATAAGTTTTTTATCATTTCAAATAATGTACGGCGTCCTACAACTTTTATACGGGGGAAGAAAATTGTGAACCGATCTTACAAAGACCATTTTGGCTCAAATCTATTGTCACGGCAAATCAGCAAAAGTAATTGTATCTATTTTTTATCGCTGCATACGGTCGGATTGATAAAAGCGTAACGTGCGCATGTGTGGTAAACTGCATTTTCGCTTGTGTTAGCACTTTTTTAATTATTTCAAATACATGCTATAACTTTTATACGGGAACTGTAATCATTTATAAGGGCAGCTATTAGCCCATGTTAACAGATATGAAGCTGTGTCCAGAAGTTTGCTTTATCCTTTTTATCTTGGCAACTCCCGTAAAATTGAAATACACTTTCCATTTGCTGGTTCTGAGTAAGTATTTTCCCACAGTGGAGCCGGAGATGAAATTCATCGCCAACATGCACGGGGACGAAGTGGTGGGTCGCCAGATGTTGGTCTATCTGGCGCAGTACCTGTGTTCTGAGTACCGCCTTGGGAACGAGCGCGTGCGCACCCTGGTCAACACCACGCGCATTCACATCCTGCCATCCATGAACCCCGACGGCTTTGAGGTGGCGCTTTCCAACCAACACGACAGGAACAGTGGTGCTGATGATGACGATGAAGAAATGGTGAGTGCTGTTAAAGGAATGGAATATTTTAAAGGAAAACCGATGTCACTTTTTTGTTTCTTAACTGACTCCAGAAAAACGTTTTATAGCATCTAAAATACCCAAAACACCCAGTATGATATTTTTATTCAAATGCAAAGCACCAATAAAAATGACTTAAAGTGTCCAAAATCTGCAAAAAAATTGAGCTGCGAATTGGGCATTTTCAGAAAGTCCCGCCCCCAGTTCGTGATGTCACGCCAAGACGTCTTGCATTGCTGGAGAATCAAAACAATGGCTTCAGATTCGGAGAATATGCTTTCTTGTTACACATCCAGTTATGAATATGATTCAAATAGTTCTGAAGAGGAAAGCATACATGTTTCGAATTGATTAAAGAAGTCCTTCCGTGTCATTTTGAGGCATCTGGACTGCAATGTAGCGTCCCAGAAAAGAGGCAGAAAATGGCGACCAAGCTCCCTGGGAGGAATTAATCAGCCCGTTTCCACAGACTAATAAACTCCTTATATGGAGCTTCGTCGCCCTCTTCTGGCTCATTTTGGTGCAACATGACATTTTCAGACCAAACAAGCACAGCAAAATGCATTGACGTGATGGAAGAACGGCTACAATGTGTCCCTTTTTCGGTCAGGGGCGTTCTTTCAGTGACGTCACGTACTGACTCGTCACCAACTCAAAAACAAGACTTTCGGAATATTCAGCGCGAGTCTTAAAACGTAAAATATAGCTATATGCGGTGGAATCTTTGTAAAATACGCTCAGTAGAAGTAATTTGAAGCCATTTTACAAATTATGGACACAACTTGTCTGCAGACGTCGGTTGTCCTTTAATGTTGATCAAAAGTGATGGGCAAGTGAAGCTTCATGAAACCCTTGTTTTTGGTGGATTTTTAAGACATTTCCTTTGCACTGACCTTCATATACAGCAGGGGTCGGGAACCTTTTTGACTAAGAGAGCCATAAAAGTAACATATATAAAAATGTTTTTCAGTGAGAGCCATACACACACATACACACACACACATACGCATGCACGCACGCACACATGCACGATTTCAACAAAATGTCAGAATACAGTAAAGTCTCGTTATATCGATATTGGATATATCGATAGTCCCGGTTATATCGATACTATTTCTATGCACGCACGGAGAAAATTACATGCAAACAGGGTCGGATATATCGATAGTCCCGGTTATATCGATATTTTTTCGGACTCCCTTGAATCTCGATATAACGAGACTTTACTGTATATTATTTAAAATAACTTTGTGATAATACTCACCATTAATATGAATAGTTTTCCGGTCCTCGTGATTGGTAAAAAAAACCCAGCCAAACGATCGGAAGGAAAGTCAACTTGCCGGGTGCATTGGCGAAGCTACTGCGAGCTAGCCTGCACACTGCTCATTAGCTTGCACGCTTGCTTTCTGCTGTCTCTCACAGAAGTATATTGATGCTAACGTTAGCATGGGGCTTGTCAAAGTGCCACTGATATTCAACTGTTTCATTCATGGTATTGTTTCATTGCAAATTAGAATCACGGCAGAACTTTTTCTCTCCACAATGTTTTTTTTACTCGTCAAGCTTATTTGTAAGTGGGTGTTTACGACATCAACGGCCATAGGTCAGTACCATCCATTCAAAATTGTGCTCTCCGCCAACTGCCGCCCAAACAGGAAATGAACAGCGAAAAAGTGAGAATATGTATTTAGTTTTATCGGCGAGCCAGATGCAATCATCAAAAGAGCCATATATGGCTCGTGAGCCATAGGTTCCCGATACATATACAGTATATTTAAACCAAGAACACAGTATTGGAGAAGTAAAAAAAATATCACAAGTGCTTCCTTAAGCTTCGTTTTCCCATCACTATTGATCAGCAATGGTGGTCTTTTGATTTGAACTTTTACACTACAGTTAGTGTTTTGTGTTTGTTTTCCAGGGACGCAGCTATAGTTCGACCAATGTGGGCAGGAACAACGCTCAAAACATCGACCTCAACAAAAACTTTCCCGATTTGACTTCCATCGTTTACAACCGCCGCCGCCAAAAAGGCTACCGTACTGACCACGTCCCAATTCCTGACCATTACTGGTTTGGCAAGGTAAGAAACAACCTCAACCTATACAGCACGCTTACCTGACTCCCATGGACTCAACCTGCTCTTTTTCCTGCTTGGGAATTTGGCCAAGGTGGCGCCCGAAACGTACGCTGTGATGAAATGGATCCGGTCCATCCCGTTTGTGCTCTCCGCGAACTTCCACGGAGGTGATCTAGTGGTGTCCTACCCGTACGATCGCTCCAAGCACCCGTCGGATCTGAATCTGTTCTCCCCTACGCCGGATGACAAGGTCAGCAAGTCCAATGGCTCACCAATGACAAGAGAGGCCAGATGATAGATCATATATTCCTTTTTGTATTAAAAATTATGTTTTTCAGGTCTTTAAGTTTCTGTCCAGAAGCTACGCCAGCACACATGAAAGTATGTACACCGGAAACGCTCGCTGTGGCTCAGCTCACTCCCACAGTCACAGAGGAACCGTGAACGGAGCGCAGTGGGCCAGCAACACAGGAGGTGTGACGGTACCTCGACCACTTGAGGGAGCCATATGATCAAAGTTCTCCTTACTGAGCTTCTCTGGGTTCATCATCTTTTTTTATATCTTTTTTGTCTGATGGTTCAGGCATGCAAGATTTCAACTACCTTCACACCAACTGCTTCGAGGTGACCGTGGAGTTGGGATGCGAGAAATTTCCACCAGACGAGGATTTGTTTATCAGTTGGCATGAAAACCAGGAGGCTATGTTGTCGTTTATAGAATCAGTAAGCTATCTTTGCTTTTCTGACGTTCCTCTTTGGGTGATTGGAAAATAAAATGATCATCCAATCTTCCTCAGGTCCATCGTGGTATCAAAGGGATTGTAAGAGATGCAGAGGGAAATGGAATCAAAGGTGCAAGGGTGTCAGTGCGAGGAATACGTCATGACATCATCACAGGTACTACGTGTTTGCCAGTTGTTAGTTTTTTTTAAATACTGTATTTTTCAGTGTATAAGACGCAGCCAAAAGCCTTGATTTTCATCAAAAGATGACCCTGCGCCTTATACGTAGGTGTGCCTTATATGTGAAGTAATATTGAGCCAGTCTCGCAACTACTGTCAGCAGTCACCGACTCCATTTGCTCCTGTAGAAGTCATGCGTAACCCCAGCCTCTACTGTAGCGCCTTAGAATGTAGTGTACCTTATATTTGGAAAACCTTTAGATATTTCTATATTATATTTAGAGAAAAAAATCATTCATTGAAGGTGCGCTTTCTCCTCCAGTGCGCCTTATACACCGGAAAATACGGTACATGGGAAACCTCCTGTTTTTGTTTAAATAGTTCATGTATATTTAATTGTTGATTGTTGTTCTCCATTAAATGGTCCCCTTGTCACTTGTAGACAAATACACATGTTCATTTTTAGCTTTAAAACATACGTACCTCTTCGTTCTATCTTTGGCCAATATTCTTTTCAAATTCTGCAATGCTCTCCAAACAAATAATGAAACACATCTCATTCATCCCAAAATTTAAAAAGTGACTGCATCATATTCTCCATGTACATAAATGTAAATGTTTTCAACTGTTATGAACCTTTTACTGATTATATGCTATATAATAAATAGACCGTATTTTCCGGTGTATAAAGCCTTGATTTTCTTCAAAAAAAATTACCCTGCGCCTTATACGCAGGTGCGCCTTATATATTAAATAATATATAGCCACAAGAGGTCTCACAAGTAGTGTCAGCAGCCACCGAATCCATTTCCCTCTCCTCTGTAGAAGTAGTGTGTAACAACCTCTTCTGTAGCACCTTATAATGTACCTTATATTTGGAAAACTTTTATGTATTTATATATTATATTTGGAAAACCTCTGAAGATGGAGGACACTGATTTGCTGTGGGGACCCCTTGAAGGGAAAAACCGAAAGGAAATGAAGAAGATTTGGATTTTCATTCATTAAATTGATTTGGATTTTCATTCATTGAACGTGCACCTTATATATGGAAATACACCATGACAATACACCATTCATTGGAGGTGGGCCTTTTACACCGTAAAATACGGTAACTGTATAGTTTGCTTTTATTTTGTATTTCTGCTGCCTGTAGCCAGGTTAGCATTTCAAATGAGAATCTGTTCTCACTTCGCTTAGCTAGCTAAATAACGGTTCTAATCAATAAACAAATATATATTGCCGACTTTGAGTCTGTTTAAAAAAAGAGGGGGGGGGCGGAAGTGTAGATTTTAAAAAAAAGTAGATTTTTTTTTTTAAATTGACACAATTCATATTGATTTTGCCACTTTCTCTCCTGAAAAAGCTGAAAACGGAGAATACTGGCGCCTCCTGAGCCCGGGCATTCACATTGTGTCGGCCTCTGCGCCTGGTTACGGTCGATCCGCCAAGAAAATCCATCTGCCTCCCATGATGCACTCCGCTGGACGGGTTGATTTTATCCTGGAGAAGGTGGCGCTGGAGCCCGACCAGCTGGAGGAGGAGGCGGCGGCAGTCGCCGCCTACCAACGCTTTGACCCCAACAACCAGTACGAACGCTACACCCAGATAACGGATGTGAACGAAAGTCGCCCGCAGAGAGTGGAGAAGCCCTGGTGGTGGAACTACTTTGTCCTGCCGGGGGTGCCGTCACCCACTTGGCTGCTTATAAGCCACTAGCTCACATTGTCATGTTTCACGCTTTGCTGTCTTGAATTGCCTAATTACATTTGTACACCCTTCAGCCACTTGTACAGTCGACCCTCATTTATCGCAGCTTCCAGAGTCTGCACCACTGGTCAAAATCGTACATATGTCGCGGTATATATATTTATATAATAATAGTACATTTGAAATCAAAGGTCATGAAAAAAGAAAAACAGCAAGCAAATATTTACAGTGCCATGTTTGTGTCTTTAATTTGATAACACAAAATAATTCAGTGCCATGTTTTCCCAAAGAGAGGATTCCTTTGGTTGCCTGCAATGTAATGACATCATTTTTGTTGAGTGTTCAGTACAAGTTGAAGCAATACAGCATTATTGTCCAACCAGGACACAACATGATTTATGGCTTGTGGTTAGCATTCACTGTGCCATCAGTTGCAAGTCGTGACTAATGCATGACAAGCCGCCAAATTCTGAGTCCAATGCTGATAAATGACAAGTGTTCAAGCCTTAACATCCTTAACTCCGTATCACTTGCGACCGCAGTCAGTAATGTGTCCCACATCAGAGTGAAATGTGTTCCAGTGTTTCGAATGTTCTGGCCTTTTTTTGTTTATGCCTTTTTCTTTTCATATTCCAGCAAAAAAAGTGAATTGGATGCAGTAATATTTTCCATAAAAAAATTGAGTAAACAATTCATATGATTGTGTGACTTTTGGACGCTGCATTTTTCTGTTATACTTTATTACTATTAAGGGAGCGTTTACATGTATCGCTTTGTAAGCTTTGGCTTATCCTGCTGAAAAAAGCAGTAGCACACAAGAAGGCGTATGTGCTTGTGATTTCTAGAAGACACAGTAGTTAAATATTTTGACTGAAAATACTAAATAACATTTGCAATTGACAAAAATAAAATGTAGCCGTTGAGGAAAGAGCACACACGACTGAATGTGGAGAAGTGTTTATTCCAACGGCTAACAAGTGGATCTAACTCAAACAGAAAATGCAATGAAATATATGTGACATAAACCCGCCCCCTCCCGTGCACCTGTTGGGTGAGATGCCTGGTCCTAGTGCCCGCCAAATGTAAATACATAATATTGAATTAATTGATCACAAACATCACGACACTTCTAAGTCAACATCTGGTGATTAAGGACGAATCAAATATTTTTGGTACTTAATAATGTATTTAAATCTTATTTATAAGAACTCTCAGATTAGAATAGTTGGCACTTGTATCAGTGTTACAATTTACATGCATTACTTCTAAATTGAAAATCTCTGAAAGGTACAATGTTTAATCGCTAATTTCTTCAGCAGAGGTCAAGCTAAATATCATCATAAAAAATACTAGGTGACGAAGTATCATTTATTTGTATGGATGCTGTCGTCTCCATTTGGTCAGCATTTTTGTGATTTGTCTCCTTCGGCTACCCGTAGCAGAAAGTCGGCGGTGTATCATTCGTCAGGTGAGCTCGTAATATAATTCACGATTATTAGATTTAGGATGCTATAAAAACAATGTTATGATAGAACATATATATTTGCTTGTATTTTATTAATATAGTGGGTTTTTTTTTGAACGAAGTGAACATGGAAATGATTCAAATTTCTACACAATGTCCGGAAAAGCAATCGGCAGGCGAGACTTGAGCTTCCACCTCGGCCCCCAAATTTTAGAATTTTAACAGTGGTTACAAAATCGAGTTTGAACATCAAGCGTTTGGAATTTGTGAATTCGAGTTTGAAATTTAAGGAGTAAACAGAGTGAAATAAAATTTAGCCCACAGCCTTTCAATATGTCAGATGCGTTTTCACGATTCTAGGGAGGGAAAAGCCGCTCACAATGAACCTACCGTATTCAATTACCCCAACAAACATTTCGTCAGGGAAATTCCTCAGGTTGTGTTTTATGGAAATAAAGTGGATGGGATAATGACGACGGTATGATTTACTCTCCGTGGTTTAATAAGCGTCCATGTTGTTATATTTCTCAAATACAATACAATAAATATTCATTTATAAAGCACTTTAACAACAGCTGAAGCTGTAACAAAGCGTTAACATGGACAACTATCATATATGTCGAAATGTCCAAAAATGGGATGGAAACAATGGAATGATTTAACGCATGTTCTTTTTCTTTTTAATTATTGATTGACTGAAAATAATAGTAAAGAGATTGACTTGGAAGGAAGCTTGAGAGAGAGCCATTTTACATCGGCTAAGTGTAAGTGGTGGAGACAACTTGTGACCCCGGCTTGATCTTTGTCTAACACCCACCGGGAACCTTGTCTACGCTCATCTCATCCAGCGCCCCTGTTTTGCGTTCAACCACATTGAAAATGACACTGCAGACAGGATAAAACAATAGAGAGCTTCCTCCTTAATATGTCTTTGTGTTATTCCAGGAGCTAGAGACAAAGTGGGGTGTCAAGTGACTGCTGTTTTCAGCTCCCTGGAGAAGATTTTAAAGGGTAAGAAAACCGAGGTCTTCTGTAACAGAGAATACTCATCGAAAGCAGTGAAAAATTAATTCCTCATGTGAGCAGGACACTCCACGATTCAAATTTTCTGCCCCATTTCGGCTTGCCTGAATGTAAACAATGAATAACTTAACAGGGGCACAGAGCAGTTAACAAGACAGTCAACAGAGCACGACAAAGGGTGACTGGAAAGATGGCGGGAAATCGTTAAGTTCGTTGCTATGAGTCTAACTAGTTTTTGCTCTAACATTTTAAATTTATTACTCAAAAGATGGTTGTTTTAAGTCCCTCACACGTGACCTTGAATACTGTGATGCCCCTTTCAACTGAAACGTGTTATGTTTAACTAGATATTTTTCCATACAGAAAGCTTTTCATACTTACAGTATCATAATGAAATATCAGGTTATGGTTTAGGAAAATAAATAAAATACAGCAACAGTGTTGGCGGAGACAAAAAAATATTCTGAAAGAACATGGCAGCTCACTGCTTAGAGCGACTGTGAGCCGGTAGCAGCTGGCCGAAACGTGGCAGCGAATGTCGGGCCGAATCAGCACACGCTTCTCGGGGTTCCTTCGGCCAAGTCCCGAGGCATCTCGTTTTTCCTGCCCCTTTTCTCAAAAGCAGCTGCATTTATGGGTGTGACAACTTTGAGCACGAGTTAATTGCCCGGAAATAAAAAACAACACACAAAAGAACACCCAACATTCGCAGAGCCTGGAGGAAGAAGGTTATGTTACAATAAACTGAGCAAATGACACCACGCTCAAACCATTTTTTTCATACTTATCTCATTAGTTAATGAAAAATTTAGCATTTGCATTGTATTTAGCTTATCATTATGGTATGTCATTTGTCCGATTTCACAAGGGTTACATGGGCTAACCGCCCATGAAAATGGGGCAAATGGATTCCACTGCACTGGTGATTCATTTGAGTAAATTCTACATGTTTGAAAACTCGATAAGAAAACTTTATTTGTCTCACAATGGAGTAATTCTCAATTTGCAGCAGCAAAATTATGAAAGGGAGTATGTAGAAGACAGAAAATATATAAATATATATGAATATAAAATAGAAATATAAATATATTAAACATAGGTGAGTGGGAGTGAATCCAGGTTTTCATCACTGTGTTCAATAAATAGCCTGATAGGAGTCGGCAAAAATGAACAAACTGACATTTATATTTGAAAATAAAGGGAAGAAATGTTTTAGGAAATAAATAGTATTACAAAAAAACATTCACTGCCATTCCCGAATGTGTGTGACGTGGAGCGACATTCCCAAATTAGTTCGGTTTGGGAAAAAAAAGAGCTGTATAAAATATACTGCACGAAAGCATATATGTAACTGTATTTACTATACATAAGGTGGCTGTGCGATTTACAATATAATTACAATGTAAATCAGTTTTTTGTTTTTTTATACTTTGTTACTTGCGGGTTGAGTGAACGCTGGCGCATGTGGCTGCCGCTTCTCACCCTCAGAAAAAAAACATCCTGTGACTGTAAAGTGTCCTTGAGAGTTTTGAAAGGCGCTTATAAATGAAATGTATTATTATTAAAAGCTACTTTTCAGGTCTTGTGTTGAAAAAATAGACGTGCAACTATTCATAATGTATCCATTATTATCCCTTACCCATCTATTTTCCTAATCGATAAAATGTTGATCAGAATCAGAATCATCTTTATTGCCAAGTATGTAGAACACACAAGGAATTTGTTTCCGGTAGAACACGCTGCACTAGTATCGTTGTCAAAAAAACTGCTAAATGGCACTATACAGTTCCATTTTGGCTACTGTTGAAAAAGTTCAAAGAGTTAATGGCTTGGGGGAAGAAGCTGTTTAAATGTCTGCTGGATTTGGTGCGCATGGATCGGTAGCGCCTGCCTGAGGGGAGTAGCTGGAAAAGGTGGTGGGCAGGGTGCGGAGGGTCCAGTAGGATTTTCCGCGCCCTAGTTTGGATTCTTACAGTGTGCAAGACCTCGAGAGTGGGTAGGGCGTTGCCAATGATTTTTTCCGCCGTCCTAACTGTCCGTTGAAGTCGGATTTCAACGGACAGTTAGGACGGCGATGTTATTTAACTTAAAATTGTCCACATACTCAGAATTCAGACACTTGTCCGAAAATATTCCCAGATTTCTACGGCCCTTCAAGAAAGCAGATTGATTACTTTTGTGGTGAATCAAAGTAAGGCAAAATAACTGTTGGATGAATCAACTACGAAAGGTATTGTGGGATGAGGTCTGATTTAAAATCGCAGCGTGACGCTTTCAAGACAATACGTTTCCGCGATGTGTAGCGGGCGCCGGCTTTTGCAATAGGCAGCGTGTGGGCTCTGACAAGAACGAGTCAGAAAAAAACACCTTTGCGCTGGCTGAAGGAGGTTATTAGGTAATGGCTTCCTCTTCTTGTCATCATCCATCATAATTACACTGCCGTTTCTTCACCTTGCATCCATTTGTGGTGTTAAGATCAAACAGTCGCGTTAACAGAGCGCAGCTAATCTGTCGCATGTGTTGTGTTTGCGGTAGTGGGTTTAGCTTGCGGCTTAAATGCAAAAATGGGCTTTGTCAAACATTCTCAGCTCAAGACATAAAATTGATACACATTTGATTAACGTAGTATTTCTGTTGTCGTGACCAAAAAATGTTGGGTTATCATTTTAAATTCCTGTTGAGCTATGACATTCAATTTGAGTTGGGGCAAAGTCAGACTTTGTGCCTCCTGGTCACTTGTTTGTCAGTCGATAAGCGTCCATTAACAGCGGCTAGACTGTCAAAGCAACCTGTGACCCCCCCACATCCCACCCTCCTCTCATCCCCGTGGAGCCCAACTGGCCTGTGATGTCCGTATCAATATGAATTCCAACCTCCTTTACAATTCCCACCGTCCATTAGTGTCATGGATCAGTTTCCTCCCATGTGCTATCGATTCCCGTATGTGGTCTCATCTTAAAAAAAAAACACATTGCAAGCGTTTCTGAAGTCGCTTTCAAGAGCAAGCGGGAGTCAATTGTGTCGTAGAAGTAGCGTTCGGGGTGTTCCCACAATATTTAATCACCTATTGGTTCGACAGTAATGGCACACAAGCATGAGATTTCAATATTTAGGTTGTCCAAGTACATACGACGTAATGTTATCTTGATTTGCATCTTTTTATAAGTTTGATTTTATGGTTTGCCTTGTGTCAAACCAACCCCCACAAAATGATTCAGAATTGTGTTTTTGTGATAATGCTTCATTATTTGAGAATTGTACAAACTTGGCCTTGAATGACTAATGTCCTGCCTGTTTCCCTCCTTGGTGCTTTGTTGCCGGGTCCGGCCCACATTGCGGTTGCCGGATCCGGGCCACTTCTGGACCGAGTGCGCAGCCGTGTGTGGGCCGGAGCTGGGCCAGACCAATTTTGCTGACTGGGTAATGATCTATTTTGCGATATTTAGGAATTAAGGCATAGGTCTGATTTTTTTCTGAACGTTATAGCTATAAATCACAGCTCATGTCAAATCCTTCTTGTACCAGCTTTAACTGATTCGCTCCCATTCCAGAATAAATGTGAAAATTTAAAAGTGTGACGTGGGTGCCCATAAAGCACTGGTCCGACCTCTGGCAATGTTTTCCCTTTCACAAGGGGGCAGCATTTGCCCTTTCTCCATATTTCAGAATCAGAAAACCTTTAATCGTCCCAGAATGGGGATAGGGGTGGGCGGGTGGGTGAAAGGATAAAAAAAAAAACCAAGATATTCTAAACTAAGTAAAAATGTCAGCAGACTGAGGTGTATACTGTAAATGTGCAAAACTGTTTCATAAAAAAACTACATAGTGCAAGTATCAAGAAAAGGTATATTGATATATGTCGCTGTATTGCATCAACACATATTTACAGTACAAGAGTTCAGTTTTTTCCCATGTCACAGCAGTCGGTAGAAACGAGCGACGGTACCTCTCCTTGGAACCAAAGCACCGTTTTTATCCAGATGTGCTATTTTTTTCTTCGTTAATTTTTTTTTGGTCTTTTTTTATCCAGATGTGCTATTTTTTTCTTTGCTCATTTTTGATAGCTATTATCATGATTATTCTTTTCAACGGGGCTTTGTTACAGTTTCAGCTGTTGTTAAAGCGCCATACATAAATCAATATGTATTTATTGTACTGTAGTTTGGACAGCCGCCCCCATTTCAAGCTCAGATAACTCCAAACCCATATAACTTAGGAATGAACTTTTTTTTCCTGATGAAAGAAGAGTGTATGGTTTCTTACACTGAATTGAATGTTTATGCAGTCCTAAAACTCAATATTCTGTCGGTCGTGCAATTTGAGTGAAAATGACAAAAACCGTGGCACTAGAGTGGACACATTTTTGCACATCTGGCAGTGAATGAGTTAAGAGGTCAAATTCTGAAGCCAAAAAACGAAATTTCTCAAACACTTCAGGTGATAGGAAAAAAAAAGACTTTTCAAGGATGATTTCAAGAATGAAAAATGCATTTAGGCACACACAAAGCCACTTGTCCCTTAAAATTAGCTGTTGACCAGTATAACAAAAATAACATATAAAAACAACTCAAAAACTGAGAACACTCGCTGCTACCGTCCAGAGCACACACCCAAACACTCACAAGCAGACGATCGGCCCGCCTGAGAGCCGTTCTCATTTTTTTTTCTCTTTTGTTTTGTTTTTATACAGATGTGCTATTTTTTTCTTTATTAATTTTTGATGACTATTATCATGATTATTTTTTTTTTTTGGCGGGGCAAATCGACTTAATATTGTAAATCTAAACTAAAGGTGACAAGATGAATTTGGAATATTTTCAGATAAATACTAATGTCGCAAAAGTCAACTGCCCAGAATATAAGTGTTACATTATGCATGGAAATGTTATTTTATGACAGCTGTCACACATTTCGCCACTTGGGAGGTATTTTAGGATGAGCCCGGTTAACCTTTGACCTGAGTCATGTCGCCGCCACACACCCCTTTCATCTGATACACCCAAGTTGTAATCCCTCAGCCCTCATTCAATTTACCGAGAGCGTCTGTCACCGCAGACCGCTACGTCCACCATAGCCACCAATCAATAAATCCCCCTGAAAGCCGGTGAAGAAATCTGTCGTCCCCTCAGGTCACGATCCAGTTTCGTCTCCTAATGAATGGGCTCTTGTTTAGGATGTAAAGTGTCATGTCAGTCATTCCCTTTCAATGAGCTGCCCTCAAAGCGCATGCAAATGAGCTCCTTCTCTTGCCACTTCAAAGTAAGATGACATTGTGAGAAGAGAAAAGTTGAAATTGACAAGAACAATACTGCACAAGGATCAAAACAGAACAAATAATCCAAGGCAAAAATGGAACTATGCTTTGAAAAAGCCAAGTGGTTCTGCTGTAAAACAACCCGAATGGAAAAGTCGATTCCAGGGTTGATAATGAGTTGAAACATAAATGACTCAACGGATTTTGTAATTTTAGGGGAGGTGGTGGTAATCCATAAAATAACAAGAAGGAAGCCATAACATTTCGAAATGATCTTAATTCAAATGTAAATTGCAGCCAAAATGCCATCATATCACCAGAAGTTGTAATGTTATAAATTACACTGTAGAAATGGTGCATTATTATTATTATTATTGTGGTTATAATTAACCTATTCACTGCCATTCCCGAATATATTCGGGTTTTGGTTTTTCTTGCGGGGGTGCCGATAAAGCGCTAGTCACACTTCTGGCAATGTTTTTTTCCTTCCACGAGGGGGCAGCATTTGCCTTTTTTCCATGTTAGCGCTTTGTTACATCTTCAGCTGTTGTTAAAGTGTCCTAAATGTACAGTATGTATTGTATTTTGTGCAGCTGGCCCCATTTCAAGCTCAGATAACTCCTGACCCATATAACTTGGGAATTAACTCTTTTTTTCTGATGATGAACGAAGACAGTCTAAGGATTCTTACACTGCATTGAATGTTTATGTAGTCCTAAAACTCAATATTCTGTGGCTCCTGCAATTTGAGTGGCAATTTGAGCACTGGAGTGCGACACATTTTTGCACATTGTCTGGCAGTGAATGAGTTAAATGCGGTAGTAAAAAGCCATGCAATTACAAACATTGTCATTGCATTTTAAAATAATTTGAATCCAAATTCAAACTACTTACTTTAATTGATGACATCAATTAAAGTAGTATAATTAGAAAAATGAGCTTCTATTGTTGTGAAAGAATAAAATATGTAAAATTGTAAAGTTAAAAGAGGAAAATATTTTTTTAAAAAACAACTCAAATTATGAACATAATATTGGAACACGAGAAGGAAGTTACGCAGATATTTTCCAACACCTCAATGACATAAAGTCTTGTCAGCGATTAGCAATGAGGACTGCGTTGTCACTTACTCGTAATGCTGAATTGAAACCATGTGATGCTCAAACAGCAACTAAAATGCGGACAGCGCTGCTAGGCCTGAAAGGAGTGGGGGATGAATATCAACAAATTGTGTCAAAGTGTCCGACAGCACAAGCGTCAACAAGTCTGGCGAGCAACTAAAACCCCCTCCGACTTCAACCTCCACTTGTCTTCAAGCCAAGCACACAATGCAACGCAGTAACAATATGTCGCATACGGGTTCGTCTGTCACGTTGGACGATTTGTTCAGATATGTCAAATTAGACCACTCCAAATGTCCAGATTGAAACACTTTTATTTTGAACTACAAAAAGCAATTACAAAAATTGCAATCACGGCTGTGTCTTGAAATAAGAGTTAAATTCCTTCCATGACCAGGCTTATGACTTCAAAAAACTTGTAACTCAAATGATCTTTCCCTGATTGAAATTAATTCAAATTCCCAAACCTTCAGCCTGAAATAAACCCTCAATTAACTTCATTGTGCTGTTCCTTTTGACGTGGGCACTTTGGCCTGCAGGAGCCAGTAATTAATTTACAAATAAGGCATGACGGACACAAATGAAGAAGTATAAACTTCTACGACTACTCTCTAAATTGCTGTACTAAAAGTCATTTTTCAATGGGGATAAAGACCACCTGCCTGTGAGTATTATTTTATCTCCACCATTTTTGCTCAATTATCCACTGCCTAAAAGGATGTAAAACTACAACTTTTTATGGTAACTGTTAATATGTTAATGGAGTTTTCCATTATACAGTGAGACCTCAATTTACGAACTTAATTGGTTCCCAGACAGTGTGTAAGGCGAAAAGTGTGTATCTCCCCAAAAAAATTCCCATAAGAAACCATTAAAATGGGAATAATCCGTTACCGGGTTTCAATAAAATTTACTTTTCAACTAAATAAGCCTTAAAACTACACACAACATACCTTATTCTATGTATAATAAATGTGCTATTGTATTGTAATGAAAGAAATACACTGCATTGTATCATAAAGTCACTTTATTTACATTTGTGATGGTCATTTATGGCTTGATGGAATGGCGTTGAAGGTTGAAGGTCAAAGGGAATTGCTGTTTGGAAAGAGAGGCGCATTACATGAGGACTGTAATTAAAGAAATAAACTGCTGTAAAATAAAGTTTTATTTACCTTTTTGATAGTCGTTGATGGCTTATGGAAGGAGAGTCACCTTCCATAAGGACTGTTGGTAACTTAACCTCTGGTGCTGTTCGGTCGTGTGCTCCCGCCGAAGATCACTCCGCCAGCCGTGGTGGGTGTGTATTATGAAAATAGTGCTTATTATAAGGTTTAATTTTCATAAATTTGAAGTTTGTAAGATGAAAGGTTTGTAAGTGAAGGTGTTTGTAAGTTGAGGTATGTTAGCATTCAGCAAGCGAAGGTTGTTCTGAAGCATTGTAGCTTGATTTATAAGAAAAAAAACACGTGTAATTGTCTTTTTTATTTATTTGTTTGTTTGTTTATATTTAGATTAATCTTAAAATAGGAGTTTATTTTTCACATTTTAAAGCTTTTTTTTTTGTGTTTTGTTCATTATTTCCCACAGTCCTGATGTGAAGTCTGATGAATTGATTTCACCGACACGTCAGCCCTTGCATCTCAAGTTTGCACTCCCCAGTGAAATCCAAGTGTCAGCCAAGGGTGAAAAAACTCCCCCAAAATGCTTATAAGTGCATACCAAATGTTACAGAATGCAAGTTGTTTTGCAATTCAATAATGATTCAACATTTTATTGCGTCATTGATTAAGCGTCCAAGTTTCTCAAACTGGTTATAAAAATTCAATCCAAAAATGGATGGGGCAATTCCCAGCCAGCTTCACTTTTTTTGGTCAGGAAATCATTGAAATGTTGTACATCTGTAAATTTATCCATCAGTTGCCGTTCATTCAACAGAATTATAGACAAGTGTCCAATGAAATGTTTCATATTTCACTTTTTTTCTGCCTCTACACTGCATGCCCAGAAAATTTCAGTCAGTTTTCCTCTTGACCTTGCGGCACTGAGATCTTAATTGACATTGGTGTTCTACGGAACGTCCTCCACCTGCATGTATTGACAAAAACTCAATAAAAATTGGCTCTCCAGGGTGTGGTATTACTCATCTATCCGCATCAAAAAGTCCAAAACATTTGGAGAAGTAGACTGTGTTGGGATAGAAGACCGGGAAGGCTGTTGGAAGCAGACACGTGCCCAGTAGATGGTCGCCCTCTTTGTAAACGCTGCGCCCGGGCGCACTGCATGAGCTGTCGTCATCCGCCGACAGCTGCCTCTTGAGCTTGTTACGTCGGTTCTGGAACCAGATCTTCACCTGGGTCTCTGTGAGTTGCAACGTACTGGCCAGGCCCGCTCGCTCAGAGCTGCTTAGATAACGCTTCATGTCGAACGTTGCCTCCAGTTGGAAAATCTGCCTTTTGGAGAAGATGGTGCGGGTTTTCTTCTTGGCGGATTTGGGGCCGTTGCTGGCGGTGGTTGCGGTGGACTGTGGTGCTGACGTGTCACTGAGGGCTGCAATGGGGCAACGTCCACAATATTAGAAATCCTGTGACATTGCTTCTTTCATTTTTTCATTGCCAATCAAATATTTTTAAAAATGGCAATGAAAAGTAAAAAAAAATGGAGACTTTTTGTTTGTCTTTTCCCCCCAAAAAAACAGTCAAGTGTCAATTAAAATGTGGTTATTATAATTATTTCTCATATAACGTAGGATAAAAGCGGTTTGGAAAATGGATGGATGTATGGAAAATGTACATTTCACTGTTTCTCATAGCAGATGTATGACTTAAAATGTGTATAAGATTTCTTTAATATTATCATGTTTTAACAAAATTGCATGATAATGAAATTCCTCCCCCCAAAATTATTGTTTGAGATTAATTTAAAAAAATACATTTACTATCTGGACTATGTATGATTTGTGTCCTATTCATTGTGTACTGTACATAATTCCCAAATGTTGCAACTACTATTTTGTCATATTGAAGTAATATTCATGTATTTTTTTTATATGTACTGTAGAAACAAATTAAGCATTTTGATAGTTTTTCCAGTCATAATGCATTTTTTTAAATGCGCATTGCCTTGTGGCCATGAAAATCATCTGTACTGTTAACTAGATTGTAGTTGGTCTTCATGTTCCACCGTTTTGTATTTTGTGTATTTACTGTTGTTTTTTTACTTCAATTTAAAAAAAAAAAAGCAAAAAACCCTTGAAATGCGTTCACAGTAGATCAAAGCATCTCCATTGGATGAATCAATCAACAAATAATGACAACATTCTTTGAAACTAACTTATTATTTTTAGTCGCAGTAGTGTGAACGGAAGAACCCCACTGAAATAGCTGTATTTCTTTTTACTCAATTATGGACGCTATAATATCCGCAATAATAATAATAATGATAACAATAATAATAATAACAACACTTATGGTACCATGAACTTTTATTCATGTTCTAATTTTATTATTTCCTGTGATTGAATCAAGAACAATTTGATTAAAACATCTTGTTCATTTTACAAAATAGCCTTTATGGAATCTTTCATTATTATCAATATTTTGAGCTGTGTAGTCGAAGTAATGGAAATCGTAATAGAAATCAAAGGGCTGTATTATTAGTATTTTAATATAGTACAGTACTCGTAGTATGAGTAGTAGAAATTGGGAAAAATGACAATTATTACAGGAAATATAGGCCTATTAGTCAAATTGCCAGTCATATTAGTATTTATTTTTATTTTTATTCGTTTTAGTCGTTGTATGAGTGTTTGACTGAAGAATGAAATTCTCAAAATGCTTTGTTCATTTTTCAAATTGCCTATTATGGTAGCATGATTATTAATATGTTTTGCAGTGCTTGTAGTATTCAGATTGGAATAAGGTGGTAACTTTTGATTAATACTGTCACTGTCCTGTGTTTCAAATTATTCCCATTTCACTTCATGCTTCTGTCAATCCAATATGAACGTCCAAAATGTTTTGTCATCAAGCTTGCTCACCTGTGTCCTGGGATCCATCCTGGTTCCATCTCGGGGTGTCCCATACCTGGTCAAACGCATCCCTTTCGTCCCCGTTCTGCAGGGAATCTTCCTTCCCCGCCCTCAAGTTGAGGATTTTGTCGATGGTGAAGTTAAGAGAAGCGCTCCGACCGGTGCCGTTCCCCTTGTTCATATTCCTCACCGTGTACCGATGTCACTCCGGTTCGGACGGGGGGCGTGCGTTGCCGTCAGCCACATGGCTACAAAAATGGCCTGCCGTTTCTCGCGCGACCCCCCCAAAAGGCTGCTTCGTTCTCATAGGCCAGCTTGTGGGCAGGGCCTCTGTATGGCTGCCATGTTGAAGCATTTTACAGTACGGTGGATCCTGAGGGGGTTGGTGTGGGGGTGTACTACAATTTGAACATCCACACCCACACAGATATATGCTGATTAACTCATTCGCTGCCAGACAATGTGCAAAAATGTGTCCACTCCATTGCCAGGGTTTTTGTCATTTTCACTCAAATTGCAGGACCCACAGAATATTGAGTTTTAGGATTACATAAACAATCAATGCAGCGTAAGAAACCTTAGACTCTCTTCTTTCATCAGAAAGAGTTAATTCCCAAGTTAAATGGGCCTGGAGTTATCTGATCTTGAAATGGGGGCGGCTGTACAAAAGGCAAATACCCTCAAAAACATTGCCAGAGGTCTGACCAGCGCTTTACCCCCCCCCCCCCCCCACACACACACACACACACACCAAGATAAACCAAAACTTGAGCAAATTTGGGAATGGGTGGTGCTCCACATCATATTTTCAATTCCCAAATAAATTCTGGAATGGCAGTGAATTATTAAAAAAATAATAATAATTTTTGACCAGCCATGTTTAAAGATCTTGGAGAAGTGATTTCAAACCTGTGAAGAGCCAAAGCACTGATTTTACTCTTTTCTGTGTGTGCCGTCAGCTGACAATCACACAATAGCTCGGCCATCCACAGTATTCATATGTATTGTACCGAAATGAAATTATTTGATGGAGCCACTCTGTGACCATGGAGTCAAAAAAAGGTTCATTTTCAAGATCCCAAAATGCTATTTTAGTGTGAAAGAAACGATAAAATACTTTTGTGGATACACACAAACACATTTTTTGTTTATATTCTATTGTATATGAATGATGTAACAATATCGTGAAAAAATATTGGAACCCTGCCCACCTCCTACATGCACCCGTGTATAAATTATCAACCCACAGGGTGGATGGCTTCCGAAGATGTGATGCATGAGCGCCCTCCAGGGGATGTGCAACATCAAAAGGGGAATGTTAATCTGCTGTCATCATAATCCTATTAACGCATGTTCATGCTTTCCTTTTCTTTTTAAATGCTGACATGTGTTTTCATAAATTATTCTGATATATTGCACTGCATTAGAGGAAAACTTAATGTCCCCAATAAAGTGACCAAGGTCGTGCGCTTTTCATCAAAACCACTTGAGGTCGGTGTGCTTGCATTTTTACGCAGTTCCATACAGCCGTCAATAAAATAAAAGATAGGCAAGCAAATGAGAGTTCTACTCCTCATGATGTATATCAATATTCCCTGCATTATACCAGCATGTTTGAAAAGGTGTTGTGAATATTAACAGTCATCGGACCAGCACAAAATCAAGAATGGAAAGACAAAGCAAATTTCTGTAGGCTAGTAACAGAATAAATCACGTTTGAGTTTCAAGATTCCACTTTAATCGTTCCACTTTTATCGTATTAATATTGGACACATATGACCATAATTTACCATTCTTCTAATCAAATTTCCCCAAAAATGTGTGCTTCTAGAGTGACTTCTTATCCTGCGGTTGCCCGATGCCTTGTCCAATAACATTCACAAACAATGAACTGGCATTGCATTAAATGGTGACAATTTCCCATTCATCACACGTCAGACCTCAAGGCCGACAACACAAGGTCAGCATGATTGCATTAATTGTGCGAGACTCAATCCCGATGTTGCGTTCAAGGACATTCTGCCTTTTCACTGATGAAACAAGGGTGTCCGCGGAAAGCCTTCAGCTCGCATAAAACTGAGCTCACGAGGCGGCGACGATACATTCACGATGGGCAAAATAAAAGCTTGAGGTACGTAAATGGAAAGAGGTGTGATGTCTGCATTGTTCGGCGACTGATAGCTCGGTCCCAAACGGTTTATTTATTTGGTTACTTATTTTTCCGCTTTGCAAAATATTATCATCTCACCTGGGAGAAAAGAGACACCACCATTTCTATTTAAATTGTATCACCCATGCACCTTGTTGCACAATTTCTTTGAAAATTGTTTGATTTTATTTTCAAGTAAGTGATGCTTGCATTTCGCCATTTCCGACTTGTAACCGGACCTGAACTCATTCACTGCCAGACGTGCAAAAATGTGTCCACTCCAGTGCCAAGGTTTTTGTTATTTTCACTCAAATTGCAGGACCCACAGAATATTGAGTTTTAGGACTACATAAACCTTCAATGCAGTGTTTGAAACCTTAAACTCTCTTCTTTCATCAGAAAAAAAGTTTAAATCAAGCTTATTTGGTTCTAGAGCAGAGGTCGGGAACCTATGGCTCATGAGCCATATATGGCTCTTATGATGATTGCATATGGCTCGAAATACATACAGTGAGACCTCAACTTACAAATACCTCAACTTACAAACTTTTTGTCTTACAAACGTCAAATTTATGAAAATGAAACCTTATAATAAGCACTATTTTCATAATACACACCCACCACGGCTGGCGGAGTGATCTTCGGCGGAAGCACACGACCGAACAGCACCAGAGGTTAAGTTACCATCAGTCCTTACGGAAGGTGACTCTCCTTCCATAAGCCATCAACAACCATCAAAAAGGTAAATAAAACTTTATTTTACAGCACAGTTTATTTCTTTAATTAGTCGCCATGTAATGCGCCTCTCTTTCCAAACAGCAATTCCCTTTGACCTTCGACCTCCAACACCATTCCATCAAGCCATAAATGACCATCACAAATGTAAATAAACTGACTTTATGATACAATGCAGTGTATTTCTTTCATTACAATACAATAGCACATTTATTATACTTAAATTAGGTATGTTGTGTGTAGTTTTAAGGCTTATTTAGTTGAAAAGTATATTTTATGGAAACCCGGGAACGGATTATTCCCATTTTAATGGTTTCCTATGGGATTTTTTTTAGATACACACTTTTCGCCTTACACACTCTGTCTGGGAACCAATTAAGTTCGTAAATTGAGGTCTCACTGTATTCTCGTTTTTTTCGACGTTCATTTCCTGTTGGGGCTGCAGTTGACGGAAAGTGCAATTTTGATTGGATGCTACTGCCGGTCATGTTGAAACAGGTAAACACCCCTTTAAATGAGCCCACCGAGTACAATTCAGCTTGAATGCACCGGAGCATTCATCTTTGAGGACAGAAAATGTTCTGAATCTAATTTGCAATGAAACGGTGAAATGTCAGTGACATTTTAACAAGCCCCATGGTAACGTTAGCATCAATATACTTCTGTGAGAAGTATATTGCAGATAGCAAGTGTGGAAGCTTGTGAGCCGTGTGCAGGCTAGCTAGCAAGAACTTTGCCTATGGACCGTTTGGCTGGATTTTTACCAATCACGAGGAACGGAATGCCATTCATGTTAATGGTTAGTACTATCACAAAGTTATTTTAAATAATATATTCTGACATTTTGTTGGAAAGTGGCCGCGTGTGCGTGCGTGTGTGTTGTGTGCGTGTTTGCGTGTGTGTTGTGTGCGTGTGTGTGTGTGTGTGTGCGCGCGCCTGCGTGTGGCTCTCACTGAAAAACATTTCTAAATATTTTATTGTTATGGCTCTCTTGGTCAGAAAGGTTCCCGACCCCTGTTCTTGAGTTATCTGCAGTGGAAGTCGGGGAAGCTGTACAAAAGGACAATGCTGCCACCTCATGGGAGGGAACAACATTGCCAGAGGTCTGACGAGCGCTTTATCAGTTACCAAAACCCATACAAATTCAGGAATTTCGCCCCACGTCATATTTTCAATTCCTGAATCAATTCAGGAATGGCAGTGAATTAGTTAATTTTAACTCAATATCAACTCTTGTAATACAGCTTTTTTTAACAACTTTGAAAATAGTTTACTTGTAAATATATCTTGATGCTCTCATTGGGTCTGGGATCAGTATAAGCACGACTGAATGAGGTCTTAACATCAAGTCAAACTACTGCTCATGCAATGACATCATCATTTTTTTACTGTAATTTTGTTGGGGCCATGTGCATTTCATTAGCATTTTGAATCGCATATATGGATGCTACTGGACTTCCCGTGCAAACGGATGCTTGCTCCAGTCCGGCTTCAAGGCATCCCTTCCACTCATCTTCCGCAGCATTGAGCCAATAACGAGAAGGAAATCGAAGCCTCTCGGGTGTGGAGCCAAGGTTGACCGGAAAATGGACCTGCTTCCTTGATGGCATGACAAATTCAGTCTGCTTTGGAGTGAGGTAAACTTTGGATAGCAGCGTGTGGACCCCAAGCTCTTGTCGGAGCTCCCACATTTTGATACCCTCTGGTTCAAAGTGAATCTTAACATCACAGAATGCAATTAAAGTAAATTGGATGCTCACAGAAAAAAAATAATCGAATTAAATATATGCTGAGTGGGAAATATGGAATGCCCAAAAGTGATTGATTTGATTAATCACATCTGAAGGAACTGAGGCAATGTGGGACCCACTTCCCGGCTGCGACCATCAGAAGCACTGTTGATTCAATAAATTTGATGTGTAAGAAAAAACAACAACACAGGATCAGCTATAGGAGAATAAGAATTGGAGCAACATTGTTATGGAAAAAGGAGTTCAGAACATTCAGAGAGATTGTTTTTCTCATTCCATGTTGTCAATCAAGGAGCTTCCCATGTGGGATGCCAAGAATGGCACTCCCTTCAGTCTAATAATTACGTGAAAGAAACTACAGGGGAACCAGGACTTGAAAAACATGAGCAATCTTAGGTGATATTGTTCATGTTCTCCAAAAGTTTTGTTGAATTAAGCAGGTTGAGATTGCCGGTTTGCCAACCAGAATTTAACAAAATGGTCTGCGATCGCACAAGAGTCCTTGAATCTGCGGCTTCCTGAAGATCTGCAACCGTGACTTGAAACTGAACCCTCCTGAGATTTCAGGTTGCTAGCCATAGATAATTTTTATTTATTCATTTGTTTTCTAAGAGCATGTTGCAATCTGGAAGGCTTGTCTTAAATTACGGTTGAAGATGGTATGAAGGGCCGGGTTGAGGAGCAGTGCTTGAAGAGGTGCTGTGGGAATAATGTGAACAAGCACTTGAACAGGAAATTAGATTTTGCTCAGTTGCCACATCCTAAAATGACTTTTTCCACGACTTGCACAGGATCTTTTGAAAGGCCCGCCTGAAATCACGGTTAAAGATAGTGTATATAGCCGGGTTGAGTGAACTGTTGCAGTACCCAATCCAGAAGAAGAACTTAAAGAGGGGATCTGGAATCTTGCAGGAGTCCCTGCACACACCGTACAGGCTGTAGCTGAAGAAGAAGGGGAACCAGCACACCACAAAAACCCCCATGACCACCGCAAGGACAAAAGTGAACCTCTTCTCCCGAGCTTGGGACAGCTTTTTCAGGGCGATGGAGCTCCTCCGTTTCCTCCTGGAGGCAAAAAGATCTGGCGGTTTGTTTCCACCCCTTGAGTTGCACGCGGCCTGTTTGGTTAAGGAGTCCTTCTTTGCGTTCTCCCGAGGAGAGTCTGGCTTCTTCTTGCCGGCTTTCCCTTCTGAGGAGGAGCTGTCATCCAGGTCGGCTTCCTCCGTGTATTGCCCCTGGGTGGCCGTCCGATGACTCGGGGTGGGTGGACACTGGGAGTGCGCGTTCTCCGTTTGAATGTCACCGCCGTCTGCCTTTCTCTTCTCCGACATGCTCCTAGTTCTGGTTTTGGCCACCTGGTAAATCCTTACGTAGACCAGGATCATGATGAGACAAGGAGCAAAGAAAGAAGCAATGCTGGAGAAAACAATGTACCAACTGTCATCATTGAGCTCACACTGGGGGTGAACGCTTCTGTCCTTGTTGCTCTCCACAGACAACAACGGTGGGGAGGAAATAAAGGCAGACATGAGCCACACAATCAAGATGATGCCCTTCACCCGCTTGGGAGTCCGCTTTAAATTATATTCAACCGCTTTCGTGACGGACCAATAGCGATCCAGGCTGATTGCGCAAAGATGCACGATGGAGGACGTGCAGAAAAGAACATCCAACGCCAAATAGATGCCGCACCAAACTTTGCCAAAATACCAGTAGCCCATGAGTTCATTGGCGAGACTGAATGGCATCACCAGAGTGGCAACCAGGATGTCGGCCGTCGCCAGCGAGACCAAAAAGAGGTTCTGGGGGGCTTTCAGTGCCCGGCTTGTCAGCACAGCGATCACCACCAGCACGTTGCCGACCACGGTTAACAAGATGAGGAAACTTACAAGGGCGGCGATGCTGGCGATAGCTGCTGATGAGTAGCCACAGGAGGAATTTAGGTGGATGAATGTGTCCAGTCCGGTGCCATTGAGCCAATCCATCCTGGCGTCATAACAACAATAATAATTAGAACTCCCTGTACAATCCGTGCGCACTGAAAGGCAACACATGCAGTGTGTTGTGTGCGCGGCGCGGGCGCTCCCTCCTCCGCTTTTTCGCGCATCCCAGTGATGCTTCACGTCGGCCACCCCCACCCCTCTTCTCCTTGACTTTCCTCTTGTCGACTGGCAATCTTGAACACCATTGATTATTGATTTCAACTCATCTAAGTGGCTTATGCCAAAAGCTCATTACGTGTCAAAGACAACCACAATTTAAACTCACAGGATGGATCACCTGGTTCATTGAGCTGAGGTTCAGACTGTGGGTAAGGGTCTTTTTATTTTTTCATTTTTTTGTCTTTCTTTTTTCAATATGGTTTCTCCATTTTTATTTTTTTTTAATTTTCGCTAATTTTACAACTTGGTCCCTTATATTGTTTATCAATTAAATTCTTTTAGTATTTTTGTAATTATTTTTCCACACAAAAATACAACTTACCGTATATATACCGCTATACAAATCAATATGTATTGTATTTTCTGGTGTATAAAGCCCACCCAAAAGCATTGATTTTCATCAAAAGACTACCCTGCGCCTTATATGCAGGTGTGCCTTATATGTTAAGTAATGTTGAACCACAACAGGTCTCGCAACTACCGACTCAACTTTTCGTCTTACAAACGTCAAATGTATGAAAATTAAACCTTATAATAAGCACGATTTTCATAATACACACCCACCACGGCTGGCGGAGTGATCTTCGGCGGAAGCACACGACCGAACAGCACCAACAGTCCTTATGGAAGGTGACTCTCCTTCCATAAGCCATCAACGACCATCAAAAAGGTAAATAAAACTTTATTTTACAGCACAGTTTATTTCTTTAATTACAGTCCTCATGCAATTCCCTTTGACCTTCGACCTCCAACGCCATTCCATCAAGCCATAAATGACCATCACAAATGTAAGTAAAGTGACTTTATGATACAATGCAGTGTATTTCTTTCATTGCAATACAATAGCACATTTATTATATATAGAATAAGGTATATTGTGTGTAGTTTTAAGGCTTATTTAGTTGAAAAGTATATTTTATGGAAACCCGGGAACGGATTATTCCCATTTTAATGGTTTCCTATGGGAATTCTTTTTTTGAGATACACACTTCTCGCCTTACACACTCTGTCTGGGAACCAATTAAGTTCGTAAGTTGAGGTCTCACTGTATTTGGAAACATTTTATATGTTACTATATTATATTTGGAAAAGTTTTTTGTGTGTGTTTTTTTCATTCATTGAAGGTGTGCCTTATATCCCTGTGTGGACTATATGGAACAACTTTGAAAATACACCAGTCTTTGTGGGTGCGCTTTATACTCCGGTCTGTGTGCCTTATATGCGGAAAATACGGTAATATTCGTGAAAACTGAGCCTATTTATTTTATTATTTTTTGAGAAGATGGATGTTTAAAATAAAGTGAACATCAACACATACACTATACAATCTCTTCCAAGAACTGTGACAAGCTGGACCAAATTACTCCCTGATGCCGGTTGCTGTCTCCATCCTTTCCCATAGTCCATTTTGCCGTCAGGTGATGGTTTCTGGATCCTGTTAGGATCAGCACATTGATTATGTCGCCCTGTTCGATCCATTATCACAATACTAGGGAAGTCTGCAGTCATCCCTTTTCTGCATTTGATAAGCAGCTTGGAAAACAGCCATTAACCTGTGCAATTATTCCCTTCAGGTGAAGCATCATTAATGGATTTTCTTGAGTGCAAATGGAACTTTGTGTCACTCAATGAGCCTTTTCTTGTTGTTCTTGAGCTGCTTTTTTTCCTTTCACTTTTTTTGCGAAATCTTCACACCTGTTAACTGGCAACATCTCGAGAATGGCCGCCTATTTCGTGCAATTATGTAACCGCTGCCTAGACACAACCACAACACATTTCACCTGCTTGCCAGAAAGGTGCCGGCAATCGAACCGAATGCTTTGTACTGATTGCTTATAGACTCACATAGTGTATGGTTGCTGATAGACAAATATGAACAGCTCATTTTGTGTGCAATTCCAAGATGTGAAAATATGCTGTGTGCGAATGCTGAAAAACGAGCAGTCGCACCACTGCTGGTCTGCAACAAGCTGTTTATTCTCACCACATTCAAATTGTTTTTCTCGTGATATTACAGATTTCATTCTCACTTCATGACTGACACAAGCCCAGTCACTTGTGGGTGGATGGACTCTTATGGTTTTTAGAAAATGCGATGAAAGAGAAATTACAACTTAGCGTTTCTGACATGCAAACCAACCACCGATGTGTCATAAATGTAGACAAAATTGATTAATAACCTGACATCGTTCGTACAAAAATCACATCCAAACAAATCGATTTTTAGTTTTTCTTCAATTCTTTTCATGTTTTGCTCACAAATATTTGTATTTAGGTAATGATTTGCAAAGGATAAGAAAGTAGTGGTGTCATTAAATATTATCAATCAAAGTCAAAATTGTTTTACAATCTGAAAAATGTCAGCCATGTACTCATACATACATTGTACATGGTTGTAGGTGTTACATTTAGCAATCCACATCAAGCTCAAGAATACGATTTATTTACAGACATATAGAAAAAACAATAGCTAATTGTTTTTAGTAAAAGTTATTAAGGTGGGCAAACAACAGTAGTACAAATATAAATAAAACTATATATACTCGCAAATCAACAGTACTTGTAATCGGAGGCGTTTTGCTGGTCCTTGAGATCAATGCGGCATTCCCTTTCTTCTCCGCTCCAAGGTGTGCAAGCCCTCCTGGCGGCTTAGAGCATGCTGGGTACCCACCTTGTGAGCTGTCTCTGTGGCAGTGATGTCAATCTGGGCGTATTTGCTTGAGCCCTTTCCTGTCCAAACAACAACAAAGAGTGTCACTGTGTTCAGTCGCTAATGCTAACATTCGGGCTCCATCATAACATTTATATCTCAGAATTGCTCACTCGTGTGTGTGAACCAGTGCAAGGTCTCCAAGGGGGGTTGAGTGTCGTTTATTTTGAACACACCCTTACTCTGTGCAGTCGCAGATACCACAGTCCCCCGGTTGCCTGGTTCCTGCAGTTCCAACTCCATGTAGTTGAGCTGCTTCTTAGATGTGGGGCTCACTGGAATATTGACGTAGGTCGCGTCGCCCCGAGACCTTTCGGTGAGCGAAGCCTCTGGATGGTACGCCAACGCTGTGCCTTGAAGTAAAATAGTGAGGCGATTCTTTTTCTGAGTGTAGAAGTCATTCAAATGGCATCAACTAGGCCAAATGTTTTAGAGTGATAAATTGTTTGCCAGGCGTCTAAAAACAACAACCCGCCTACCATTTCTATTTATTTATTTTTTCATTATAATGTTTCGCTACTTTTTTTTGACATGACCCGTGTCTTAAAAATTCACTTTATTTTGGAGTCCCCTCACTGCTCTTTCTCTACACTCCTGTAGAGTGTGCCCTTGTTTTAGTCAGTTATTAGTTTCAAATGCTTTGATTTAATTATTTTGTATCTAAATTGTATGTCAAATTGTCTTACAGTAGGTTCTGCTGCATTTATAAATTGAACTTTGTTTTCGCTGAAGGTCCTTTTTTTAAAGTGCTCTATAATCGTATTCAGTTGTTCTCAACCATTTTTAGTCATTGCTTTTATCGAGCTTTTCTGGAAAAAAGTCACAAAACACTATTAGGAAAATAATAAAACATTTCTATTCACAATGCCTTAATATAGATGACTTCGGTAATCGGTCCAAACATTTTGAATTGTAATTGTTTGCTCCACTTTCTGCTCATCTAATCTTGGACTTTTTTTTCCATCATTTCGTTCTTTTCCTTTATAGGTTTTGTTACTGTAAATTTAAGATCAAGAAAACAAATCCGTTCTTATCATTGTTCTTTATATCTTGGGAGGTAAACTTTGAGACACCTCTGTTCCATGATATTCCTGAATCTTTTATGGGAATTTTTGGCATCAGAAACTGCCGACACCCTTCTGGCTTACAAAACCAAAATATATTTGGTTTAGTTGAGGTGTTATAACAATGTTACATATGAATTCAACGGTTGGTAGCTGTTATCGTCTGCAAAACACCCAGAGGGAACACTCTGAACGACCATTAGACCCTGGCGGAGCCTGTTGGCGATGTCTAAAAGAAGCATTGAAACCAAATTGATCCTTTCACAAGCGCAGTGTTCTGTAATGGTTCCCATTACAGCGAGTGGCTTGTACCCACACCGAGTATACATTTGCAGCACATGGCGAAATGTCAACTCTGTTTGAGGAGGAAAGCTGATCTTATGAGAGGCGCTCCTCACTACTGTTCTAGTGTGTACCTAACAATACAATGGAACCACAATTTCGCAACAAATTGACAAATATCACTACAGAATATCCATCTAAAAATATCAATACAAAGGTGCGATTTAGGACCACCCTGAGCTCTAAAACCCAACACTTGACCATACACATATAACAATGGATAAGTCAGGAGTATCAACATCTGCTGTGTTGATACTGCAATGGAGTCCTTCTTACCTTCTGCCTCTTGCAGCGCCTTTGTTGGAGCGCAGCCATGCATCAGTTGGTACTTGCTTTTTTCTTCCGCCTGCAAGATGAAAACAATGAAAAATTCCTCTGAAGTAACGGCAATCTAAAAATTGCCAAAAGACAGCTTGGGCAATGTGTGTTGTAATTTTTTTTATTTTTTTTTCTTCACAAAAACAAAATACAATTCTTAATATTTTATATTGGTACGATACAAATGCAGCTACTCACATTGCGCCAAGTCACACCAAGGCCGTTTTTTTAGAAGTTGGTGAATCTCCATAATAATATAGCATGACACAAATTATCTATTGTTTTCAAATATAAACATTAAATAATAATTATAATAATAATAGCTTCAAGCTCCATTGGTTCCACATTCGGTTATGTCAGCAATCGATCGCAGAAAAGCGGATTAGGGAGTTTTGTAGCAGCCCTTACCTCTGAGGTTCTCTCTGTTCTGCTCTCCATGATCTCATAAGCAGGATCAGCTTTGTGCTTCTCCCCTCTGTCACTGGGCCTTTTGTCTGGCAAGGGGTGAGGAGGAGAAGAAAAAAATGATGAGAACCTTATTTTTTCTGCAGCAATATGAGTTGAATGATCCCTGAAATTAATACGACAGCATTTTCATCACGAGCATGATGGAACAAACTCATGCTCCATGCAAAATATTTTAACACTGATTAATGTTGTAAATTGAAAGGTACTAAAGCATTTTTAATCATTGCATTGCTTTGAGAAAAAGTAAAATGTGATCATTCCTAATATGCATGTATCCCGGGAGACTGCTTTGTTTCCAATATGCAGAAATCTACAGAGCAATGAAGCCCCAAACACATTTTTTCACTTAAGATTTCAGCATTATACAAGTTTGTGAGCACTAGGTTCACGAAAGCAAGGTACTAGCATTAGCCTCGCGGATGTAGTAGCCCTCTAAGACAGGAGTGTGAAACAAATTTTTGTCACGGGCCAATTCCTTCGGTAGGCCGATCAAATATCAACGTTATTTCTTGCCAATGACAATTTTACATTTCGGTAAAGAACTCAGCAAGGATCATGACAGTTGACACACATGATTTGCTCACGCAGGCCACATAAAATGATGTCGCGTCTTGCTCCCGGGACTTGACTTTTGACGCCTGTGCTCTAAGACCTCAATAAAGTAAATGTGTAAAATATTTGATGTTGCTTTTTGGATACTGCACCCTGAGTGATAGTGCAATCCATTGCCATATTTAACTTTCGTCCACACCTCCAAGACACGAGTGCAGGCATCAACCACAACAACAACAAAAAATAGGGCAGGCACGATTTCAATCTGAGGTTATTGTATTGGTCCAGTAACCTGGCGGTTTGTAATGTTGATATATCACTTTCAATGTGACATGACCATATCAGACTGTAAGTAGTGATCAATTTCACATTTGGAATGTAAACACATGGAACCGATGATGCTGAAGTTCTTGGAAGCAGATCCAAGGCAAATAGAAAGTGAAAGGAAAGGCAGAATAGGATGACAAAAAAGTCCCAAGACAAAAATTTGTGGTTTGGTTGACGGTGAGAGAAGAGTGGGGAAAAAGGCTTCAAGGATGCAGAGGAAAGGGGGCTTCTTACCTTCAGTGGTCATTCTCTGACCATTCATCTCTGCATTTGGACCATCTGCCTGAAGCGCCTCATGAGCTGAACTCTTTTCTTCTGAGCTTTTCTTTAAGTCTAGCCCGGTTAGAAAGGACTGGACATTGAAGATTCTGCTGTGGTGGGGCATTTTGGCGGGGGTGCCCCGCGTTGGCGGCCAGCAACGACCGCCACGGCATTTGAAACAGTTTTCGTAAATGATATCAGTCACCGATGCACGGTAGCCAAACAGTGGTTGGGATTTGAAGTGTGCCACAGGACTCATTGCTCCATAAAAGTCATTGTGGTGGATTTTAGATTCCTTGGTTATTCTGTGATATGGCAGGATCTGAGCTAAAAGGCTTGCAAGTTTCCCTCGTCCTCTTTTGGGAAGTGGTGAACCCTCACTTGTCTTGTCTAAACTGCGAACTGCCACAGCAATGCCGGCATTGCTTCTGCGTGGTAATCTCTCAATACTCTGATCTGCTGGATGGGAAACATCACACAGGGCAAGCAGAAACATGTTCTCATCACAAATGCCTCTTGTGATCATGCAGGTGTTTATCCATGCAGGAGAAAACTCATGAGACAGTGTACAAAAGTAGCTGTGCAGCGAACTCCTGCATATTTGTGGTTGGGTATTCACAAATTCACCAGTTTGCTCTGTTTGTATGGCATTTGGTGGCATTTTAGTGTCAAGGAAGTGAGTTGGGGAGTTTCATTCAGACATGTGTGCTGCTTCGCCATGATCTCGTGGCTTATATAGGCAATTACAAACCCTTGCGGGTGGTCATCAATAACTTGCAGATTTTTCCTACGCACCACAGTAAGTACCTTTCCCAGCAAATAGTGGGGGAACACTGTATATACCACATGATTGCACATACCTGGTAATGAAGGTATCGCCACACCATTTGCAGGCTTTAAGGGCATCCACTGTTTAAGGATTTGAAACATTAGAATGTACAACAATCGCATTGTGAATGACATGTTGTCGACTGGGAAAAGAAATCACAATGGTGTATACATTTTCTGTGGACTCAAAAATAACGTAGTTACACTAAATGTGGCATAGCCTACAGAAACACCATGTGGAAAAAACCAAAGACAGCCTTACCTGAAGTCCACCGCATACCGAGCAGATCATCACGATGGTTTTAACTGTACAGGGCTCCTCACTGTCACTAGAAGTTCCCCCACTTATTTTCCTGCTGCATGAGCTCACGGTTTTGAGGTGGCCCTCAGCGGCCCCCTCTGAATACTCTGCTGCAGGATCGGGAGAGTCCTTTGCTGTACTTGGGCACTCCTGTGCCAGACTTTTGGGAGTGTCGTATAGATACCTGAGTGAGGTTGGTACTTTGTACTCACGTCCTGAGACATTGGGGCAATAACATGGGTTAAGATCTTGAGTCGAGTGTGGAGGAAGACAAAAAACAGACCCAAAGTCCTCACGACCACTATTGTCCAAACTTCCTGTGTATGAGGAGAAACTTCCAGAGTAAGAGGAATGACTACCGGTGGCAATTCCGCTATCTAAGGAGCTCTGTCGACCCATTTCCTTGAGGTGCCTGGGGTCTTTGACTCCTGAACCATTTGCGCCATGGTTGGCAAATTGCTTTTCCACACCGGCTCCTGTTTTGTCTACAATATTGTGTTCTGAGACGTTACTGGTGGATTCGGTCCAAATGGCCAAGCAACTGGAAACGCTGCCGTCCGATTGGCTGGTGTCTGAGGTGTCCGAAGAGCCAGATATACTGCGGTCGTCGCCTCCAGGGGATGCATAGTACATGGACGATGCTGCAAATAAGACATGTTTTAAGGATATTTAATCAGGAGCTCATACATAATGCAGCATTGGTTGCAAGGCGCGTAATGACAGCTATAAATCACAAGATTGAGGGAAGTGAGACCGACAGACTTAATTTGTATTATAATGGACTGAAGAGCATAATCACTGGGGTATTACAGACAATGAAACTTCAAAGAATGGTCAGGAAATAGCAGAGATGGACACTGATTTGTATGGACGGAGGCCAAGAATTATTTTTTGTTTGTTTGTTTGTTTGTTTGTTTGTTTTTCAATGATGCAAGTGGGTTTTTGTCTGCCCCTTTAATCATCTCCAGATGGTATAATTCTGCGGTGTCAAGAGGCAAAAATAACAAGAGTGTGGCCGAACACTATTTTTTGAGCAGGTTATTTCATCCCAATGCTATACATACCTAATGTACAGCAGTGGCGGACCATCAAGCCCTGCAAAGCCTTCTCTGCTGGCCTAAAAATATCTGAATCACAGACTGATGCTAATTATATTTTGTCCATGAATTCTTATTAAATAATTCCAAAAGCCTTCTCTGCTGGCCTAAAAATATCAGAATCATGGACTGATTTTGTATTTGTATTTTGTCCATGAATTATTATTAAATTATTATAAATTGTGTTCCTTTCATTACTTTTCCCCTGTTGCACTGCATCCAGATGTATGTTTTCATATTTAAGCATTTAACCAATCACATTTCAACCATCATTTGTTACCGGTGTCAGAAATCTACCTGGACGCCTTCACAATCAGTTCTGTAGGCACTGCCACAACCAATTTGTCCATCAAACTGTTGCTCGAACCAATAAGATTTGTAGTTGGCAACCCAAAAGGGGTAGTAACGCCTTCTTGAAGGCGCAGGTCAACGTCAGAGCTTTCGCAAACTATGATTGGCTAGTCACTAGCCAATCATAGTTTGCGAAAACTTCTCTGATCACAAGCTACTAGCGACAAGAGCATACTGGACAGAGCTAGGACACTGTATAGGTAGCCAGCTGCATAAGCAAATATATTGTGTGGATTTAATAGCAATTTTGTCAACCCACTGAAATAGTGTGAAATATTTGGTTGGGGATTTACTGTTCAAGCCAATTTCTAGACGGACCTTTCAAGAAAAAAATGGGCATTATTAAGAAAGGCCAGTCAGTTATTTCCTGGCTAATGGTACCCCCTAATGGACTTGTAGTAAATCACACCACACTTATTTCAGTCTGGATTTATTCAGACACAGCACTCCTGAAGGCCTAGCTATGAAATTCACGGACCACCACTGGTGTACAGTCATACAACATAAAATGCCTACGGTCAGACATTTCACAATCTACCTAGCTATTAAGGAAATATGGCAATGTTCTATGTGAGCTACTTCAAAAGTACGAGGATGGGCTGAGATAAAGGACAATTATGAGGGACAATGATGTAAAGGTACCCGGATCGAGGATCAAAGACGGTCCAGCAAAAAAGTGGCCATTTCATGGAAATAGATATATGTACCTGTGCTGTTCCGATTGGAGAGCATGCTCAATCGCTTCTCCAATTCCTGTGTCTCATGATTCAGCCTCTCCTCGGAGTTGATCTGACTGGTGTTTGGATCTGTCAAAGAGAATGATGATAAGACATAAGCTTGGAGGCTCCATTCTTGTCCTTGGAGAACAGCATTCATGTTCAACGAAACTGGGTATATCACCCTATCTCTAAAAGTGTTATTACTCTTTTGGGTTTCGAGCCACACTTTGTGACCAGAGTTGTGGTTGGACACAGCTTGATCGGTTAAATTGAGAGCTTTGTCTTTCGGGTCTTCTTTCACCAGACCGTTACAGAGTCTGCATCACATCAGGCACTGCACCATTCTGCTTGTCAATTTACAACTCTACTTTTCCCTCACTCATGAAAAAGACCCCAAGATACTTGGACGCCTCCATTTTCAGCGTACTGTCATCTTCGACTAGGAGACGGAACTCAACCCATATCCTACTGAGGCCCATGGTGTCAGTTTTGCAGGTCCTGATTTTCATCCCAACCACTCTAAACTACTCCAGTGAGAGTTGATGTAACCAGCAGAACCATACCATCTGCAATTACCAGCAATGCAATTCTGAAGCATTCCCAGGAATGCAATATTGAAGCAAGCAAACTGGATGCTTCAGTTCAGACTGGCATCTTCCCACACCATTGAAGCCAAAACATCACTAGGTGTTTATTGGGGGACTGTACCTTCATTCGTTTGTCCAAGACATGGCTGCAAGTCTGATAACATGACTCTGATGCATGACCAGAGTCGATTGTTGAGACTACTCTGTCATGCACAGGGCTGACCATGGCATGAAGCCAATGAGTATGCCTACACCTGCTCAGCGCCACTCAACATGTGCAACTCTGGAGTGGAAGTGTGTCCAACCGACGTCTCCGGACAAGTTGTGTCCATAATTTGTAAAATGGCTTCAAATGACTTCTACTGAGCGTATTTTACAAAGATTCCACCGCATATAGCTATATTTTACGTTTTAAGACTCGCGCTGAATATTCAGGAAGTCTTGTTTTTGAGTTGGTGACGAGTCCGTACGTGACGTCACTAAAAGACCGCCCTTGACCGTAAAAAAGACGCATTGTAGCGGTCCTTCCATCACGTCAATGTATTTTGCTGTACTTGTTTGGTCTGGGGACGTCCGTGTTGCACCCAAAAGCCACCAGAAGGCCAGAAGAGGGCATCCAAGCGCCATATAAGGAATTTATCAGCCTGTGGAAACGGAGGTGGCCACAGGAGGTCGCCATCGTGTGCCTCTTTTTTTGGGTGAGAGATTTTCCACCAATGTTGCCTCAAAATGGCACAAATAAATTCTTTAATCGATTGCAAACAGGTATGCTTTCCTCTTCAGAACTATTTGAATCATATTCATCACTGGATGTGAAAAAGAAAGCATATTCCCCGAATCTGAAGCCATTGTTTTGATTCACTAGCAATGCAAGACGTCTTGGCGTGATGTCACGAACTGGGGGCGGGACTTTCTGAAAATGCCCAATTCGCAGCTCAATTTTTTGCAGATTTTGGACACTAAGTCATTTTTATTGGTGTTTTGCACTTGACTAAAAATATCATACGGCGTGTTTTGGGTATTTTAGATGCTATAAAACGTTTTTCTGATGTCAGTGGGAAACACAAAAAAATGGTGCCGGTTGTCCTTTAAATGTAGTGTGTACACACCTCATAGCACAGTAAGAACCCAATTTATTAACTGTCTTTCAAATGTGAAAAATATCCCTGATCAGTTAAAAAACAAAAAAGTGACGTCAGTTGTCCTTTAACTTCCAGGAAGGTGCCATTTCACATCCATGGAGTTATCTTCTGTAACCCCAGATGGGACCGTCAAGGTCCCGCCTGCCTTCGACGACTATCCATTTCCCACTGTACCTGACCAATGTAGGCCCCACGTACACACAGAAAGCCCCTAAAAAGATGCATATTCTCTTTTGGGGGCCGTGCCAGACCATGTATCATGGGTGCAAGCATGGCTGCTAACTCCACCCTTCCAGAGAGCATATCTAAAAGTTTTATTTTCACCTGAATGCTGAGGATCGTCCTCTGGTGCTTCGGCTTATGACTGAATGCCTTTGAGTTCACTGCTTGGATTAAAAACCAAAAGTACTTTATCAGAGAATGCGTTATGTTCCCAGCATCCAGCTAAAGCACAAGAGAATGAAAATCCAACAATCTTGCTTGAACATATAATCTCTTTACAACCAGCCCCATGTACTGAGCCCTGACTGATGACCTACACCAGGCATGGGCAAATTACGGCCCGCGGGCCACATACGGCCCGTTAGGCTTTTTAATCCGGCCCGCCGAACCTGCCTAAATTATAGTAAAAACAGTGTGAAACTCATGACAAAAATTAGCAGTCAACAGGGCAGATAACTGAAAAGTTGCCTGCCCCATTTTTCACAACTTGAAGCACAATGAGAAAACTAATCACATGAAAAAACATTGTCACAAAGTATAAAGTTTTTTTTAAATCAAGAATGTACCTACTACAAATGCTACCTTGCGGTAAATGTTCATGGCTAGATTTTGCTGCAGTAGTCGATTGTCATTGTGGTGCACAATGCAACGTTTGCATTGCTTCCTACGAGCCACTCAGCCCCTTTCATGAGTCTCACGTACACTTTCCAGTCACGGTTTAATGTAAATTTACGTTTTGTAGCGTCACATATGTTGTTAGCTTCTTTTGAATCTTTCTTCTGGGCTGAGGTTCTGTGCATCTATTTTGGAAAATTATATTCAATTGCACAACTTTATAACGCTTGCGAAAGTCCGGAAGAAAGAAGCAGGCTTCTGATTGGCTGCCGTGCCGAGTATGCAAATTTCACTGCAGGTAGCCTATGTCTGTGTGCTTGGCGACGGTACACGTGTATTGTTCGCGCGTGAAGGCTAGGGCGTCAGTGAGGAGTTTGTTGAGCGCACGGTCAGGACAAACCATCTATGATTTGGCGGAATTTAACACAAGTAGGTATTATTGAGCTTGAATATTTCGTTGTGGAATAATATGTTTTGAATGATGAAAGTGATTCCATTTTTCAATAAATGTTGATTTCTTTAACTTTGCCCCTTCAATGAAAACTTATTAAAAACAGACGCAATCTTGATGAATCACAGTGCATATGTTATTTTAATCTATTTCCATTTCCTCCTCCAAGTATCTGCGAAATAGTCTGTAAACGCCATATTCCTTGAGACAAATTTATTAACTGATCAGGGATATTTTTCACATTTGAAAGAGAGTTAATAAATTGGGTTCTTACTGTGCTATGAGGTGTGTACACACTACATTTAAAGGACAACCGGCACCATTTTTTTGTGTTTCCCACTGACATCAGAAAAACGTTTTATAGCATCTAAAATACCCAAAACAGGCAGGCTGACATTTTTAGTTAAATGAAAAACACCAATAAAAATGACTTCAAAATGAATCCGGAAATGGCCAGTTTCAGAAGGTCCCACCCCCTTGTTCGTGACATCACACCAAGACGTCTTGCCTTGCTCGAAATCAAAACAATGGCTTCAGATTCGGAGAAGATGTTTTCTTGTTACTCATCCAGTTATGAATATGATTCAAATAGTTCTGAAGAGGAAAGCATAAATGTTTGCAATTGATTCAAGGAGTCCTCCCATATCAATTCGAGCCGTCAATGACAGCAATGTAGCACCCAGAAAATGCAGAAGATTGCGCCCAAGCTCCGTTGGAAATGGGCTGATTTGTCAGCTGGGAATTTGCGTCAGCGAATATCAAATAGTAGTCTTGGTGCAACACACAACGATTCACCATCGCGTTATTTATGTGTTTTCCTTCTAATTTTGCCATCAATACGGACCAACACGAAGTTTTCAGACCAAACAAAGTAACGCAAAATGCATTGTGTGTCGCTTTCTCGGTCAGGGGCGGTCCAAACGTCACATGGGGATCGTCATCTACTCGAAAACAAGACTTCGTGAATATTCAGCGCAAGTCTTAGAACGTAAACTATAGCTATATGCTGTGAAATCTTTGTAAAATACGTTCAGTCAAAGTCATTTGAAGTGATTTTATAAATTATGGACATAACTTGTCCGGAGGCGTCGGTTGTCCTTTAATGCTTTAGGTTTAGTATTTCCGGCCCTAACACTCCCTCCAAATGCTCCTGGCCCGGCCCCTCTGTCAAATTTTAGAACCCAATGCGGCCCGCGAGTCAAAAAGTTTGCCCACCCCTGACCTACACTGTCATCAATATGCACAAGGTCGATTGAGTTAGCATAAAAACATACCTCATCTTTGAGGTTTAACGGTTTGAGGCCACGTGTGCATGTACCATGTCCTTGGAGAGGGTCACACGGGCCATTTGTGCAACACAACATGGTTTATTTATAGTTCTTGTAAGGGTGTTTCACCACCGCGTGACCGTGTGAACAACTCTTATATTCTCTCTAATGCAATACGTCATGTCCATGTAGTTTTTTTTTGTTTAATTTTTGCACCACATTCAGATGCACATTAACCAGAAGAGTGCTATTTTATCCCTCCCCCTATTGAATTTTTAGTACAGTGTTTTGTCTGTTTCTATAATTTCATGACATTCATTCTTCTAAAAGGAGAAATTGATAATTTACTATTGAAAATTATAATCTGACGTAAAAACTTGGCCAAAACAAACATGCGGATCAAACCTCTAAAAATGGAGGACACTGATTTGCTGTGGCGACCCCTTGAAGGGAAAAGCCGAAAGGAAAAGAAGAAGAAGACTATTGAAAATTATATAAGTGAGTGAATAAAATAGTCTAATAATAATAATAAGACAAATAATGTTTGAATTACTTCTTATTTTGATAAGGGGCACGCTCTTCCCACCCGGTAAACAATATCACAGAATAGTTGTATTAAGTTCATCCTGTCCACTTGATATCTAATTTACAAGAGATTATTTTCTTAAAGACAGTGTTTTTAGGTGTTCAATTACCTGACATGTTTCGCGTATACTTCCGCCTTCGTCAGAGTGTGACAAAGGCGGAAGTACACGCCGAAACATGTCAGGTAATTGAATACCTAAAAAACACTGTCTGTAAGAAAAGAATCTGGTGTAAATTAAATATCACAGAATGTTGTGGCTGATGGTACATGGATGCCTCAACTGATTAGGAGGCTTTGTGTGCTCTGCTCGTGTGAAACCCTTCTTTCTATTTATTCTTCAACGGGAATAGGCTGCATCTAAGTGTACAGATATGGAAAAATGGAAGAATATCCACAATCCCCCGCAGGTTAGCCGAACACATTTACTGTGATGTATGTAGGCAAGAACATTGGCTGTTAGAAATTGGAGGTGTTAAATGTGGTGTTAAAACAAAAACAAGTTGAGTTGGAAGACTTCAAACTTGCACATTGTTCAGGAATTTCATGAGAGCGGACTGAGATTACAAAAATGTCTTTAGATTTGGGGAAACCTCATGTCACATTGAGCCTGGGGTTTTCGCTTGTCCTCTTTTCTTCCAGAGGACTATCTACTTTCGGTTCCAGGAAGTAAGCATCCTCCCGTCTGTCTTTTTTATACCTCACGTTTAATCCGTCGTTCTGATCACGAGTCGTGAAATCAAAATGTTGGGCAAAGCATCGCTTTTCCATTTTTCTTTAGTTCATATTTCATGAATCTCAATTCAAAAAGTGTACGACCAAATATCAACCGCCGACGGAATTTGCTGCTGTAGCAAGTTAGCTAACCTTGGGGTGTCAGGTCTTGCCTTGTTTTGTTCTTTTTCTTCTTTATGTCAGTACCAGGCAGAAGGTGGGGCGTCGCCTTCCAGCGGCACACCTGCGCCTGATCAAGACAATCACATGCTGCCTACTTAAGCCACGGACTTCATGCCTCCCTTGTCGGACTATTATTTTTGATCACAACCTTTGCTCGCTTGCCTTGTTCACAGCAGCCTTGTTTGTGCTCCATGTTGCATCTCTCTGTGTTGTCCTGCGCTTTTCCGTTGGTAAACTTTGTTTTGTTTGTACAAAATATCTGAGTCTGCATTTGTGGGATCCCATCCCGGGCGTCCCGGTGGTCGAGTGGTTAGCACATCGGCTTCACAGTGCAGAGGTCGCCGGTTCGCGTCCCGGTCCGGCCTCCCTGTGTGGAGTTTGCATGTTCTCCCCGGACCCGCGTGGGTTTTCTCCGGGTCCCCCGGTTTCCTCCCACACTCCAAAAACATGCATGGCAGGCAGATTGACCACTCCAAATTGTCCCTTGGTGTGAGTGTGAGAGTGACTGTTGTATGTCTTTGTGTGCCCTGCGATTGGCTGGCAACCAATTCAGGGTGTCCCCCGCCTCGTGCCCGAAGACAGCTGAGATAGGCTCCAGCAACCCCCGTGACCCTAATGAGGAATAAGCGGTACGGACATGAAAAAAAATGCATTTGTGGGATCCACTTTTCCTCGGTCTTTACCCAGACCTTGTCATACGGTTCATACAGCAGCGTCTAACTTTGGGCATTGCTAAGGGCAGCCACTGAAAATGCCGCTGAATATTCGCCAATTACATCAAGAAAAGAAAAAGGCATAATTTAGTGGCATTGCAACATTTTAGGAAGGGGGGAGCACAGTGTGTAGGATGTGCCTAACATCGCTGGCACGGCATCAAACACCTCCAAGACTGACCTGGCAAGATGGGCTGGAGGCCGAATGGAACCCTGGTGGGCGAGACACCTCGGACGATGCAGTCAAACAAAAAGCTTATTTGCTCACTATCGGAAGACGTGAGCAGAAAAACTCCAGCCCCTGTGGAGTGCAAGTGGAAAACTTCAAAACAAGAATATATTGGATCAGGTTCTTCGGCATTTTGAACATTGATCAAGGAACACATAACAAATTGCTCCAAAATGTGGAATGCATTATACCGCTGCAGCGACGAGCGCCAAGGTTTTTGTAGGAACATAGAACAATGTTGCGCAGTGCCCCTCTCTCTGACCTCCTTGTGACAACAAACCTGCTGTTACCCATAAAACATCCTTGTGTCAACCCTGTCCCTAAGACCACAGACCATTAGCTGCTTCTCTCAATTCTAGAAAGTATCTGAGCTATGTTCATTGTCATTAACAATATTGTGTGTCATTGTAAAGCTGAAATGGTTGGCTCAATCCAATTGTGCCTTTGCTTATCACCAGAAACTCACATGGCTCAGACAATAAAAGAAAGCCAATGAATGACTCATGCCTGTGGGGGTTGTTTTTTTTTTCAGGACTGAATCCTTCCCTGTCAAACAGCAGATGTTCTACTTAGTCCTGAAACTCGAGCGACTAAAGCATCTTTTACACAGTCATTACTATGCCTACATGTACAATAGACTTACAGTAGCCGCAGCGCGTTCCTCCCTCAAATACAAATCCATTTGGTACGGGCCCATATCGACGTAGGTCCGGAAGGTTCCAGTGGCCCACGACAACGGGGGATCCGTCTCTGACGAGAGCTAGCAAGTTGTTGCACACGTGAAGAGTTGCCGGGCCGCTCTCTAACTTTGTTCCCGCCAAGACCCCGACACTGAACCTGTGAACTAGGCCCAACAGAACAAAAAAATTACAAATAAAAACAATCTGCTAAATGACATAAAAATCATAGTCCTGCCAAGATCTGGGTAGCAGTTTTGCTAGAATATTGCATGATTTTCTTGATTGGACTGTTGTGGTTGGACAGACTGTAGGCATTCCGTATGGCTTTGCATGAGTACTTCAGCGTGACAAAAACATTCCTTCCCATGAGTGTGCTTGCAGTTGTCACTGTGAATATGCGGAAATGTCAACCTCTTAGATAAAAGCCTTGGAACACCCACAGAGGGACAGGTGACATTTCTACTTGCCATGACATACTCCTCTCGATGGCATTAGGCGGTCAACTGCGTACACAAAGGCCTGGAACGTACCCGAACGTAACCATTAGCACTTGCCTTAACATTCAGCTGAGCCGCCGTCACCATTACTATTAGTGGCAACTATGAGTTCTTCTCTTATGTAACATATAGTGTTCCTATGTAGCGCACGGGGCCAATGCAGCCTTTAGAATCTCTTCTTGCCACATTCTCTATCAGTGATTCTGGAATTGATCTACAAATGTGTCAAATGACCAGGTGCGCTCGTGTTAATGCTTCAAGACCTTATCGACCTGCAACTAACCAACCATTACATTGTTGTCATCTTGCAAACCTTATTCAGAAAGGTCTGATCCTCCAATTTATTAGCGGTTGTGCTCTTGTCAACAAACAATCATGATCTTATAAGGTCTGAACATACGGCTGATGGGCAAGTGGTGTAATGTTAAAAACCTGATTGACCCGAATGAGACTAATCAACATTTACATCCTTGTCATTTATCCAGATACGTCTGGTCGTTGTCGGGTCCGAGTCCACAGTTGTACCCGGTAAGCTTGTGTGAACTCAACATGATTAAGAAATGTCTAAATTTGAAAAGGCCCTCGCCAATAGCGCCTCTTCTCACCTTCTCCAAGGCTGTAGCGCAGACGGACTTCCCACGCCTGAAGCGTCTCCTTGCTGTCAAAACTCAGCAGAGCCGCCTGGGTCAGGCAAAGAATGGCCAGCGTGAACGGCAAACCCTCGCACCACCGTCCACTTTCCAGGCCGCAGATCTCTTCCAGAGTGACACTGGCCCGCTCCTTATTTCCATCGACTTTGTCCGACTTGTCTTTAAAAACCAGCAACACGAGGCAATCTGAAGGCGTCAAAGAGTGAGTATGTGGGGCATGCAGACACAATCAATGTCAATTTACAGTACGACTAACGCTGACAGCTGCCATAATACGGGCATGAAACAGCCGGTGAGAGCCAAGTGACGTTTTTTTTTCTCCTGAGAATGAAGTTGCCCAGGATGCGGAAGCAGTACAGATACAATCCCAACTCATCAGCGAGTAGTAATTTACACACCAAACTTGAAAGATTAAAGAGATGAAGAAAAGTCTGCATTGTAGTATGGTGACAAGAAAGCAACATTATGAATAATTGGATTTTCATCATAGTTGGTATTTCCAAGATAAGTCATCGAAAAAAATTTAACCCGCGATTTGATGAAAATAATGTAACGAGAAGGAACAATTATCTATATTACGACAATACAATGTGAGAAAATTTAACAACTGTGATTTTAAAAAGATTTTGAAGAACACACAACACTGTTGCATTCATGATTTTTTTTTACCTGCTACGGGCGACGGCTTGTGAAGAACAATCCACCTAGTTTTCCACTGCCAAAGATATATAAAAAAACGAGGGCAGTTTTGTTTCATTAAAACTCGATACCAACATTCACCCCTGCAAATAAAATAATGAATAAATAAATAAATAAAGCTTTACCTTTTTTCCTTCTTTGAGTCTGGCGTATCCCTCCACGACTACCGAATCGGTCATCTTCTGTCATGGTTCCTGACAGCTGCACAGTTGGCTGCCCCAATGAGATGGGTCACTTTCAAAATAGCTACACCGCCTTCGCTCGCTCGCTAAGCCACCTCCAACCCCCCACCCTCACCCCAAAGTCCCCGCCTTTGACAACAACAACAAGACCAGCATGGAAAATGGCGTGACCGACCACCCAAAGAAATGCATACTTTGCATTCCAGTGGGTGGTAAAAGCTTTAGCCCAACTAGCCAAATGCTCTGCTCGCTGTGCGTAATTGAATGGTGAAACTGTTTTCAGTTGTCACCTGTCCCATTTTAAATGTTAACTCATTCACTGTCATTTCCGAATTTAAAATGACAAAAACTGGAATGGATACGTTTGCACATCATCTTGCAGTGATTGAGTTAAAATGTCAATTGTCAGCGAAAATGAATAATGGAGTTTTATCACACTTGCTAAGTCTGAATAATTTCAAAGAATACATATTTTTTAAAGTTGTGATTTAACTCATTCCCTGCCAGATGTGCAAAATTGTCTCCACTCCAGTGCCGGGGTTTTTGTCATTGTCACTCGAATTCCAGGACCCACAAAATATTGAGTTTTAGGACTACATAAACATTCAATGCAGTGTAAGAAATCTTAGACTTTCTTCTTTCATCAGAAAAATGAGTTAATTCCAAAATTATATGGGTCTGGTGTTATGACCTTGACATGAGGGTGGCTGTCCAAAATACAATGCAATACATACATATTGGTTTATATAGCGTTTTAACAACAGCTGAAGCTGGAACAAAGCGCTAACATGGTAAAAAGGGAAATGCTGCCCCCTTGTGGACAGATAAAACATTGCCAGAAGCCATAGCCAGTTCTTTATCGGCACCCAAACAAGAAAAAAACAACCCTAACAAATTTGGGAATGGCGCTCTACGTCATATTTTTGTGAACATTTCGTGAATACCAGTGAATGAGTTAAGAATAAACATCATTTATGAGTGATATAGTAAATGCTTACTAGTACTTAGTGAATTTTTTTATTTGTTCACAGTGGGATAAACGTCACCAACAAAAAACAACCAAATGAAAATATTACTATTTTTAAACCAGTCACGAACTCCTTCACGTTTTCTTGGCTTTCCGTCTAATCACAGAATTGATCCAGTCCATGTAGTTGGCCACTTTAGTGTAAACACCCGGCTTTCCTGAACGACCGCAGCCCTCTCCCCAGCTAATGATCCCATACAGGAAGTTGACGTCGTCCTTCGCACAGGCCAGCGGGCCCCCAGAGTCCCCCTGGGGAAAAGTGCATATGTGTTATACAAAAAGAAATTTATTTTTGGCACATTGCTTCATATTGCAAGATACAAATTTTGCCAATTGCTGAGTTAACACTTGACTGAAACTTATGTCACAAGGAAAAAGTTTGAAGAAAATACATTTATGGTGCTTTGGGGTACCCAAACTATTTTGTCTCTGATTCAATCATGCTCTGCAGATATCAAAAACGGTGCCAGATTTTTAAAATGAAGTCATCTGGATTTGATTCGAAGGGTTAGCTTGTCAGATGAGTTGCAAATAATATAAAATTGTTGTGTAATTATAATTTGGGGCAGACTTATATTTGAAAGGCAATTATTAAAAAAGATAAATCAATCAATTCAATACTTGCGACAGAAGAGTTTATTGTATGATCTTGCAATGTGGGAATTATCGGCATACTTTATATCGCAAATCGCCTTTTTTGTTTGCCATCTTTATATAGATGTCAATCTCTTACCTGGCAAGCGTCTACACAGCCGTTGAGGCCAGCGCAAATCATATCTGAGGTGACGTGGTTGCCATACACCTCTGGCCTCCTGCAGGTGTCATGGCGGATCAATCTCACTCCCGCCTCCTGCAGATTGGAATAACGATCTGCTTCTGTTTAAAAAACAAAACAGAACCACGTCCGACAACAGATTTACTTTGGCACTTATAAAAAAAACAACAACCACAGTTAGCGAACACAAACGAGGGGTTTGGATGGTCACATCATGTATTAATAGAAAAACAACAATAGGGCCCATATGTTCTAGATTAGTGCACTCCACAGTATATGTCTCAATGTATTTTTCACTTTTAACTTCAACTGGGAGTGACGAGTAGTTTGAAGCAAGCACACTGGACATCTTATTTGGACTACTGCCCAAGCCATTTTATGAGAACAGGTTTGAAGGAATACCTTAAAGTTGTTTGCGTGTAAGTTGCAGAGTGGATGTTCAAATATAAAGTATTCAGAATTATTCACAAAGTATATTTGGAAAGCTTTTTCTGCTTCAAAATGTGTGTGAGGTTCTTTTAAGGACTAAACCCTTTCGAAAAGCTGATTGTGTAATCTCACTCACTCTCATGCATGTGTCCCCAGCCACTGATGCAGCAGCAAAAGTTATCCGGGAAGGCCACGCCATTTTCGGGAAGACAGATGGGCCTGATGAATGGTGTCCGCTTCACACAGCGACCATTCTGCTTTTTCAGTTTGATGAGAACTGGTCCAAATGGGAGGTCAAAGGTAAAAAAAAACTAAACAAACGCTAAACTTTTGTTAGGAAGGGGGGGAGAGGGTTCATGCAGGGCTGCAGCTGCTCAATGACGCACAGCTGTGTACGCACCCATTATGTCACTTAGTTTGTGATTCAACAGTGTCTGTGTGTGTTTGAAATTACCAATGTCGTGGAGCGTCGGGTTGAACACGGAGAACTGTTTAGGAAAGATGTACTTGTCCACTCCAAATGTGCGTGTGTCGGGACCGCTGGCGTTGAAGTGGTGCTGACCGAGGACCACGCGAAGCTGTGACATCAAGGGGCTAACGTAATCACCAAAAATTACAAACAAACAACATAGTCAGGGGAATTCTCTCTATGTAGGAGTTAAGTAGCCAAGGGGTGGGAAATTTCTGCAAGGTTTGTTGTCAATTTTCCATCGAAGGTTTAGATGGAGAATGTTGGAAATGTTACAAAATTTGAAATGAAGGGCCGCAATGAGAAATGGAGGGCAATTCATTGTGAAGCTATCATATTTACACGCAAATATGCTGATTTAGTTTTGTCATACACACAGAAATAAGTGCTCTCCTTGCCCACACGCAAAGGCATTACAGTACCATAGCTCATTCACTGCCAGACAATGTGCAAAAATGTGTCCACTCCAGCGCCAGGGTTTTTGTCATTTTCAGTGAAGTTGCAGGACCCACAGAATATTGAATTTTAGGACTACATAAACATCCAATGCAGCGTAAGAAACCTTAGACTGTCTTCTTTCATCAGAGAAAAGGAGTTGGTCAAGTGTGCACTGTATTTTTTATGAAATCTGGGATGTTTTAGACAGGATTGTGCCAAAATGTGTTTTCCCCACGCATATTTAAATGTGTGTTTTATTTGTGAGTCAAGGAAAATGCATGTGAATGAAACACTCCCATTGTAGATTAGGGTGAGTAATATGTATGCGTAATACTGTAGATTCAGTGAGGAAAGTGAATCATTTTATCGCAGGAAACTTGTTTTGCGAAGAAACTGGGACTTACTTGCGGAAAAAGCAGTGGGCCGCCGAGATAACCCAGCAAGAGGCAATCAAAGTCCCGGCGCAAAAGTCTGACTGCCCGATGTAAATGGCCGCCATCCAAGGGTGGCTCCCTGGCAAAGCCGAGTTTCCTCCCATGATCCTTCCCCTGGCTACGGACACCCGCTTTTTGTGTTTTGTCCCGCACACCCGTTGCTTATCTGCCACAGAACGGTCCGAGTCGCCCGATTCGGGTAGCGCGTTTGTGTTCATCCTACGGGAAGACGCTATAGAAAGAAATTCATTAGTTATTGTCATAGATAGTACTGTATATATATTTTTTGCTAAAATGTTTCCTATGATTACATTTTCCTGTATGTGTATATACTGTACTCACACACTGGCATCTTGCAGGAGGGCACTGCGCAGTACTCCCAGGAGATGGCACCCTTGCTCAGAGTGTAGCACCATGGCATTTTGTCGGCATCAGGATTCCTGCACATACAGAGAGAGGTATGTTCTGATTCTATTTCTATTTCTTTGGATGAAAACTTGTTTTTGTTCATGCTATTGAATTTATTTCTTTGATTTTTTTCCCTTTCATGATGGAAAAATGTATGAAAATATGTGGCTATCATAATTTATTACAACCAGATATATTTTTTTAATATTTTAATTGTATATTAATAATATTAATTAATATAACTATTTCAGATTTTAACCTTTATAAACGGTTGAAATAAAACGATGAACTCACTGCCAAATGATGTGCAAAAATGTGTCCACTCCAGTGCCAGGGTTTTGGTCATTTTCACTCAAATTCCACGACCCACATAATATTGAGTTTTAGGACTACATAAACATTCAATGCAGTGTAAGTAACCTTCGACTCTTTTCTCTCATCAAAACAAAAAAAAATAGTTAATTCCTAAATTATATCGGTCTGGAGTTATATGAGCTTGAAATGAGAGCGGCTGTCCCAAATAGAATGCAATCCATACATGTTGGTTTATATAGCGGTCAACAGCAAAAACAGAAAAAAACATTGCCGAAGGTCTGGCCAGTGCTTTATCGACACCCCCAGCAAGAAAAACCAAAACCTGAACAAATTCACTCTATCATATTTTCAATTCCTGAATAAATTCTGCAATGGCAGTGAATGAGTTAATGCCTCACCTCCCCACCAAAAAAAAAAAAAATTCTCAAACGATAATATGATTTGAGGGGGAAAAATATCAAAAGTCCATTTCAGTCGCAGCAAGACGGAATATATGTGTGTGAATGAGAGGCATGTCCAGAGGAGAGAGAGCGACTATATCGGGAGAAGGATGCTGAGCCTTGAACGGCCAGGCAAGAGACCGAAAGGAAGACCAAAGAGGAGGTTTATGGATGTTGTCAAAGGGGACATGAAGATCTGTTGTCTGTCATAAAATCCTGTCCTTTTTTGGGATGCTATTAACAAAAGCAGTCAATCAGCAGGGTGTCACCACATATGCACACAAAATGCACACCTGCAGTAGGCATGTTCCCCGAGGCCCTTGAGGGCCGCACCAGCCACAGTCCCCACGTGGAGCTCGTCGTACAGCAGGTCTGAGTTCCATGGCAGGCAGCGGGCGCCAGACGCCGTCGTGGACACTATGCCTCTGTAGCTCGCGCCCCGGTTGTTGTAGCACTCGCTTTCTGGCTCTGGTTGCCACAGAAAAAGGAAACCCATCAAAACGTTTGCCTGCATGACAGCTTTAGAGCGCCTCACTGTCAGCTTTGAGTACATATACAGTATGTCAGAGATAGAAGGTGACATAGCAAGGAAGGGAAAAAAAGCTAAATATGACAGCCAGCCTGTGCAGCAGCCTTAACACCTTTGACAGCCCCTTGTTGTTGATGCAATAAAGTTGAGATATATTCAGTACGGCAGAAGGATGCTGGAAATGGAGCCAAAAGAAATGAATAAAGAAGAGTCACTTTCAGATTTGGTGATACTCACTGAAGCTACAATGCGGTCCGCTGTAACCGTGTTTGCAGTTACACACCTCCTTCCCCGTGGCTGTGATCAACCGACACGTTCCATCGTTCTGACACGGGTTTGAGTGGCACGCTGGATGCATAAAAGTGTGCCATCAGAATCAGAAACAGAAAGCCTTTAATCATCCCACAACAGGGAAATTTGTCAATCCGTGCGTGACTGAATTGAATCCAATAGACATTTTTTATGGATGATAAAGAATGTGTGAATGTCATTACATGTATATTACACTGCTCAAAATCAATTTTTAACCAGAGATGTCTTTGAAACTTTGAAACTTTGAAAATACGTCATTCGTTGGGGGTGCACTTTATAATCTGGTGCGCCTTATACACCAGAAAATACGGTAGCTTCACCAAATAAATTGTTGCTTAACCTAACTCGTAATACATTTGTATTTTTACATACTTGACTATATATTATTTTTATTATTATTACTAAAACCTGATGTGGTTGAGGAAAAATGGATTTGGAATCAGGCCTGAACCCCCCCCCCCCCCCCCCCCCCCCCCCGTGCGACTCTGATTTGAAAATATTTGTACAATTTTGTGACTCTCTAAACATGATATTCCACCACATCTGTTTCTTAAATGCTCTACAACTGCACTATTTATGCTAATGTGAGCATTTCAGTGACAACTTACGTTTGTATTAGCATTCAGCAAGTGCGGGAGGTGGTGGGGGCGAGGGGGTTCACAAAGGCCACGTAATTCACTTGTTGTCAATACATAAAATGTAATTCATTTTGCTTTCTGTTTGGTTTGATCATTATAAGGAATGGCCACGAAATATGTCCGTGAGTGCCCATTCAGTGATACTTGTAGCTTTAATCAGGGTTCCTTTACTCCCAAGATAAGATCAGCTTGGCTTGAGGGCACGTGAAAGCATCGCTGCGGTTTTGTTCCATTCTACTGTAAATACCCATCAACACCCCCACCCCTCCTTACCACCTCTGATAGAAATGTGGGTGTGTCCCAAAATACCATTTGTTAGTCACCCTGACTCACATAATATTTCTTTTCTTCCGTTATGATCAAAGAAAGGGCGTGGGGAAAATGTTAAGATTTTGACCATGTGTGAAGTATATGGAATTGATGTGCTCACGTATGGTGTCGGTAGCGAAAGCAAACAAGACAGTCTCGTCGCGTGAGTCTTACCTGTGTAGCGGGCTCGTTGACACTCGATTTTGCCGCCGAGACACGTGCACTGTTCCACGTTGCGGAGATGAATGCGGCCCCAAGACTCTCCCGCGTCATAATACCGCAGGTGTACAGTTTCGTAGCACTGTTCTAAAAAACAAAACAGATAACAGAGAAGGCAACAAAAGTGAAAGAAACAGAAGAAACCTGACTGTGCGGTTTCTTACAATGCAGGAATTTACAGGGTCTCTGACATTTAGTGTTTCCATTTTGTTTTACTTATTTAATGCAAATCTTTTCTTAAACTTCCCAAAAATTGCCCTGCAGCGCCAGTAGTCCTCCCATTTTGCCATATTAACACCATTTCGGTTGATCTTCTTTGTTGCACCTTTAGACTGTTGTCTGTGTATATTGTAAACGTAAGAACGTATTCCCACATGTGGCATACTCACTGCGCTCGCAAAGTCTTCCGGAAAAGCCATCAGAACAGGAGCACTCGAATGTGGTGCTCTGTGGAATGAGCGAGCAGATGCCGCCATTTTGACACGGCTTCAATCGACACGGGTTGGTGATCCTTCGCGATGTGTGGACAGAGACTGGAGAAAAATAAGCATTTGGCGAGGAAGAAAATATACATTCATAGAAAGGTGCCGATAAAGCGCTGGTCAGACCTGGCAATGTTCCCTTCCACGAGGGGGTAGCATTTGCCTTTGGTCGATATTAGCGCTTTGTTCCAGCTTCAGCTGTTGTTAAAGTGCCACATAATCCAATAAATCATAAAATATTTTTTTCTGATGAAAGAAAAGAGTCTAAAGTTTCTTACGCTGCATTGAATATTTATGAAGTCCTAAAACTCAATATTTTGTGGGTCCTGCAATTTGAGTTAAAATGACAAAAACCCTGACACTGGAGTGGATACATTTTTGCACACCGTGTGGAAGTGAATGCGTGAAATTGTTTTTAAAACTGTTAGTTTTACAGCTTTTTTTTTTTCTTCTTTTTGGCTGTTTTGTTATTTTGCGATGATCATTTTACGATTTGTACATAGCTTTATGTCGCAAAATGCCTGAACCCGGAAGAAAAAGTACAAAAAAGAGCATGCAGTCAAACTACCATGCACATTTTTGTAATGCACTGCACACTGTGATTCCATAGTTTTTCAAAGTTATTTTGGGTGACCTCAAAATTTAGAAACATTGTGCAAATACTAATGGTAACCATTGGGATGTCTTCGTTCTGATGCACAGTAGCCCCACTTTCGGTCCCGGTCGAAATTCGACGTAAGAGAGCACCTGTGGTCAGACAAAAAAAAACATTCATTACTCTTTTGGAAAACTTTCCATCAGACGTTTGCCAATTGTATCAAACGCAGAGCAGGTAGTGAGTATGCAATATTACGCCACTCTCCGCTATTTTCCCCTTCCTCCACCTTGAGGACTCACCACGGTCTTGAGGCGATGGCGGTGATGCAGTGGTGATGAATTCTTCCGCCCTGGCGAAATGGAAGTGCGCATTCTTTGCCGAATGTGGTGACAACTGATAAGTGGAGGAAACAAAACTTCCATTTGAGTATCAGTGATGAAAAGGTTTCTTCAGCCGTCATCTGTACTTCTTTCAAAGAAGTACAGATGACGGCTGAAGAAACCTTTTCATCGATGGACCACTCCCGTACGACTGAGAGTTTACACAGACGTATTTGAGTATCAGCATTCTCACAGTATGTATAGCACAGACATAGCTAGTTAGTGAGATAGAGACAGGCGGATACAGACACACGGACAGACAGACAGGCACACAGAAACACAGATAATTTGTTGGGCGGATGGACAGACAGACAAAATTTGTTCCATGGGCTGAGAGATGGATGGACGGACGGACAGACAGACAGGACAGAAAGTTTGGATGGATGGATGGATGGATGGATGGATGGATGGATGGATGGGTGGATGGATACATTTTTTAGAGGTGGGATACTTATTTCTCACAATACATTTTGTAAGTAGTAAATGTTTGAATGTTCGTCTCACAGCATCCCCATATGACAATAATTTGAGGGTTTAAAACCCTTCGTATTCCTACAAATGAATTTTATGACAGTATCATGCGAATGCTTGCCTCTCAGCTTTTCTGCAACATTTTGACTTTAGTGTGAACACTTGACTCTGAACATCATCACTCTTTTCCAAAAGCTTTGAGGTGCAAGAACATGTTTCATTACCTTTTTGACTCTTTGCATATGGCTGTTTGAAGATAACGGTCTCACGCGCAGGCTGAAAACACATTGAAAAGTAAAGTGCGCACTTGATCACAGAAACGTTCATGTTTATTTATTATGTGGTTTTAATGTGGGTTCGACTTACCCCTTGTGTGCTGAGAACAAATGGAATAAAAAGTAAAAGCCCGTATGTCATGGTGGAAGTATGTAACGATGAGCTGCGGGAAGGGGGGGGAAAAAAACAAAAGCTGCCCTCACGTCATGTGTGGAAGTTTGAAGCGTCTCTCTGCGATTTTGCGCACGAGTATCCCTGCAAGTATTATCCTGTCCGATGTTGAGTCAAGCCCTTGCGTCATTTGGGCTTGTTTGCCTACGTCCTGGCTTATTCTGCCGCCGCCCTCTGCCCGATGCTTACCCCACGGACGCTCTGCGCCTTCTGCCTTTTCTCATCGCTTGCAAGCTCTCTTGCACGATTTGGGGGAAGGTAGGGAGGTTGTCGTGGTGGGTGTGGTGGATGGGTAGCATGGGTGCTCCCTTGGAACAGAAGCACAGTTTTCCTCAACCCGTCAGGGAAAGCCAGAGTCTGAGAGGTAATTTCAAGAATTAAGAGTGCTGTCTCATTCAGCGAAGTGAATTCCAAAAGTTTCCAGTAAATGACCGTGTGGTCGTAGAAATTTAATGGGATCATCTGGTCGGAAATTTCATTTCAGGAAATCAGGAATGAAATTAGGACTATGGCGACGTCCTCCTCCCCTCCACCCTGCACAAATCCCTGAGAATCAGCAGAGCGACCAGAAACTTTGTGTCCTTTTAATTTTTTTCTAAATATACTGTATCTCAAATAACATCAAAACTACAGAGATCAGTCGGCCCCAAAATGTATGTGAACATCTTTGCTACGACCCACTTCAACCCCTTAACTTATTCACTGCCAGACGATGTGCAAAAATGTGCCAGGGCTTTGGTCATTTTCACTCAAATTGCAGGAGCCACAGAATATTGAGTTTTAGGACTGCATCAACGTGCAATTCAGCGTAAGAAACCTTAGACTCTCTTCTTTCATTAAAAAAAAGAGTTAATTCCTAAGTTATATGGGTCTGGAGTTATATGAGCTTTAAAAGAGGGTGGCTGTGCAAAATACAATTCTATACTTATATAGCGCTTTAACATCATTTGAAACTGTAACAAAGTGTTAACATGAACAAAAGGCAAATGCTGCCCCCTTGTGGAAGTGGAAAAACATTGCCAGAGATCTGACCAGCGCTTTATCGCCACCCCCGCAAGAAAAAAACAAAACCTGAACAAATTCGGGAATGCCAGTGAATGAGTTAAAAATGTATCCCCATTAGCCTTTCCATGGCTGACTTTAAAGAGAATGAACACATGAGTAGCTTCCATGCACTTTTTCTCGTGTTCTGTTTTCATTTTAAATCAGTCATTAAGTTACACAATCACAATGACTTCTGGCTGCTTTGTAAATTGCTAATTGCTACTGAGTTCCTATATAACAAATTTTAAGTGTTAGCTCACCTTACTCCTCCCCACTCCCACTGGCCACTCCAGTGGGTAACACCCATTGGAAAATCATGCGTCAAACATGGCCATGCTCCGTTGTAGAGTTAACCTCCGTGCTGTAGCTTTGGTGCTTCGAATTTGTCACTCTATCCATCCATTCATTTATTTTCTGCCCCTAACATTTTCGATAGGTGTGTGGGCGTACCATACTTGTCAAAGTCCAACTTTTGAAAATTTCACCAAGCCACGACATTTAATTCAGCGTGGACCTTCTTATCCGTTCATATTTGATTATCTCCAAGTGTCTCTGTCACGATCTGGATGGTGACCAACGGGTGGCACTGTTGGCCCTGCCTGCACTCGCACAGGTGCTGGTCGTTCCGATCAGCGGCAGACTGTCACGGTCTGGTTGGCGACCAACGGGTAGTGCTGTCGGCCCCGCCCTCAGTTGCACAGGTGCTGGTCGTCTTCATCAGTGGCAGTTAAAAGGACTCCCGGCACGACCATTCGGTGTCGGGTCATTGTACTGTGTATGTGTTTTCTGCACCCTGTCAGGTTTTTTTCATCTTGGCAGATTTTTACTCATGGTTTTCTTTGATACTTTGTATTTTTCTGTTCGAATGACTTAATGATATCCTGCTGCTCCCTCCTGCCTGCTTTATTGGGGATCCACTACCATCACAACCTCGGAAACCGTGACAGTCTCCTTGCCTCCGCGCAATACGCACCATTCGGAAATCCTTCCAGTTGGCATTGTCAATAAGTAGTTAATCCCAATTTGACGCACCGCCACACCAACACGTTCAGAAACTTTCTGTAAGGGGTGACGGACATGGCCGTACTTGAGTGGCAGAAGGCGTCCATGAAATGAAGCCCCTGTCTGGGCGTCGAGAAGCTGATTTTGTTCCGCTAACAGTCTATTTAGCAACCGGAAGCGAATGGCTGCCTTGAGCAGAAGTTAAAACGTCCCTGCAGCGCCTACTGTTAGCCAATGGGAGACACACACACATATACTGTATGCCTGGTTGTCTCATAAGACTTAACACAACTTTAGCGTAGCTAATTGTCCCAAAATTACGACCAGTCGCAAGTAAAATGCATGTGCACATTCCATTTCAATCTTTAAAAATCCCAAAATGATAGCTAGCAGCTGTGTGGTTGCTGGCTCCCTTCAGTGGTGGGGGTCTCACGCTCGCTCGTATCTCAAATGTTACTCATCATGACAGTTGGTCAAATGATGAAAAACTGGCAGACTTTTTCCAATCGCATAATGATTGCTTTTTTTATTTCTAAAGGAGTCTTTTCCAGAATAAAAGGAAACATATTACTACAATTATGTTGATTTTAGGATCACAATATTTTGACTTCATCTTGTCTTCATCAAATGTGACTTAATCCTCCCATGATTGCAACTTTTCACCCTGTTGTTCTTTTAAACATCAGAGCTTATTTTTCCCATAAAAAATACAACTATCTTCAGAACGTTAAAACTTCTTTTTTTACACTCAACCTGTATTATGCAATTTGGAGTAGGTCCTTATGTTGGACTGGCATTAAAATTTCTCTACAGTAGCCCAAAAAGTTGTTTTTGTTTGTTTTGTTGTTTTTGGGGGGTGGCTTTCTGGACATTCCTGCAATGACAAGCTATGTAAAAAAAAAATCTCATTAGCCAACCTCTAATCTCCTCCAGCTGTCAGCATGGCCAAATCCAGATGCTAATACATTCATGTCAAAAGATGACTGGGATACTTAAGCAAACTTCATTACACTTCATTGAACAACAAAAAAAACAAAAAAGACTTTGACGGCCATCAGTTTTTTTTTAATTGACAACTTCAATCACCGAAGCAGAAAGGACAGGAAATATTCAGCCAGAAGAATCAATACAGGAAGCACAAAGGAAGAATTATTTTTGATGATCCTAAAAAAAATAAACCAATAATAAAAAATACTAAAATACAATAAACTTTTTTTTCTTCAAATAAAACATTTTGAAAAGGAAATATTGGAGTAATTATGGTTGGGGGAAATAAAAATATAATTAATTTATTAATTTTAGCCTCTAATGTATCCTATTAAATTTATTAAAAATTAACCTGCTTGGATGGTTGAGAAAGTATCAAATCAAAAACTATGTGATCAATTATTTTCAAAATCAAACTAAAAAAATAGTAGGGTTTTGATAACGACCTATGATGGCCATACTAAATTAAAGAAACTAATACAAACACCCACAAAAGAAACAATATGCAGTCTTAAAAGTTATCATTTTTCATTGCTTGTCATCGAAATGTCACGCTATACCCCAAAATAACAAACAATGACACCAACTGGACGTACCAAAATACCAGAATTGCAATTTACAATAACATGTCATTTTTCAGGGAAGGCCTTGATGTCTTTGTAAATGCAGAATTGTTTGATCCTTCCCTTGGGGCTTTCAAAGTGCAGCAGTGGATTGGGGGCTGGGAGGTACTAGACCACAGTGGCCTTGAAGAGGTCCGCCTTGCAGTCTGGCTCATCCAGGTGAACGCTGCCGTGCGGCTTCTGTTGTGCGTTTCTCATTCGGCTCTGGCACTGGCGCAGTTCGGCCACGTAGCCCTGGAAGCTTAGGCTGAGCTCCGACTCGTCCCCTTGGGGGGTCGCGGGTGGCGCTCCCTCCTCTAGGTGCACCCCCTCCACGTCCATCACTTCCTGCTCCAAAGCATCTTTCTCGCCAGGAGCTTCGGTGCTGCCTGAAAATATAAAAGAAGGAATGCTTAAGATGGCTTTTAACTCATTCACTGCTAGACGATGTGCAAAAATGTGTCCACTCCAGTGCCTGTTTTTTTGTCATTTTCACATGAATTTACCCACAGTATGCTGAGTTTTACGACTATGTACGTTCAATTCGGTGTAAGAAACCTTAGATTCTTTTCTTTCATCAGAAAAAAAGAGTTAATACTGAGCTTGAAATGGGGGTGGTTTTTACAAAATACAATACAGTAAAGTCTCGTTATATCGATATTCTCGGGAGTCGGAAAAATATCGATATAACCAGACTATCGATATATCCGATCCTGCGGCATGTAAATTTTCTCCTTGTGTTCATAGAAATAGTATCGTAATAAGCAGTACTATCGATATAACCGATATCGATATAACGAGACTTTACTGTACATAAATATTGATTCCTATAGTCCTACAACAACTGCTGTAACAAAGTGCTAACATGAACAAAAGGCAAATGCTGCCCCCTCGTGGAAGAGAAATACATTGCCAGAGGGCTGACCAGCACGTCAGCCCCCGCAAGAAAAACCAAAACCTGAACAAATTTGGGAATGGCGTTCCACGTCACACTATTCAATTCCCGCATAAATTCGGGAATGGCAGCGAATTTGTTAAATGTCGATGGAATCAAAAGAAAGCAAATAAATTAATGTCATTTAAAAAAACCTTTAGTGCTTAAAAACGCTTCTTCTTCTTTTCCTTTCGGCTTTTCCCTTCAAGGGGTCGCCACAGCGAATCAGTAACCTCCATTATCAGAGGTATGATACGCATGTTTGTTTTGGCCAAGCTTTTACGTCAGATGCCCTTCCTGACACAACCCTCTGTATTTATCCGGGCTTGCAAGTTATTATTAAAAAAACATACCCTCTTTCAAAAAAAAAGCCTTACGTTATGGTACCAAGATTATAAAATTCCGACTGAATAAAACTCAAAACTTTGCGATTCAGATCACTGTCAGATGCGTATTTAGTGGTGCTATCTCCAAATGAAGGACTTTCCTCAACACATTGTAAATGACAGCATCACAGCATTTATTTACACTTACTATTTTTACTTTTGTAAGTGGACCATTTAGTATCCCATTTTAGCGATCCTTTCTCCCAAAAACGACCATCTGATAACACTGGTTCAAGAATCATTCAACAATACTATGCATTTGTACAGTTTGGAAATGGACAATAACTGTCGAAGGAAACAAAACGCGCTTCTAGAGTTGACTCCAAATTTCTTCTTTTTTGTGTGACTATTTTTACTTTTAACCAGTTAGAAACTGGATGAAAAAAAGTGGCGAAAATCCGCTTGACGTGACTCCTGTATCTTCCGACAGCGTTGCGCAATGGCGACCAGCTGCTGTTCGAAGTAATAGTTTCCCCTGGGATTCACTTAACAAACAGTCAGTGATTCAGTGCCGCTTGAGCGCTGATGTAAACAGCTGCTCCGAGCCCCAACAGCTGACCTTCTTCAAGGAGAGAAGAAAAAAGGACTGACACAATCCGGTTGGATTTGGTAACAACTACACGAGGAAATGATGTGTTGAAGTTGGTATGTAGCGCTGCAATTCTGTCACTTCCCCAAAATTAATAACACTTTCTCAGTCTTTGCCATGACATGATTCTTAAATCTGCAGATTTGTGTTTTTAATCAATGTATATTTGAACGTCTTGTGTTTTCGTTCGAGGGTACTTTGGGTGTAATTTTTCACAATTGTTTCGAGCAATAGTTAGATATGAAATAAATTGGATTAAATGAATGACTGCATTCTTGGTAACTCATTTCTTTACTTTCTTCCTTAGCTGCATGAGTTCATTATTCCTTCTGTACTTAAGTGCACGGGGCTCAAACTGGAACTGGGGTCGTGGTGAAAATGTCTGAGCGATGTCTCCCTCTCGTGGGCAAAAATAAATAAACGATTCCTGGCTTGTCACGGCAAGATAAAACCTCCAAGGACGATTCAGACCAAAATTGAAAAAAAGCCATTGTTTTTTTTCCAACATGTTACTATTTTGATTATTATTGTTTTAAATTTCAGTCTTTGTTTCTAGGGGAGGAGAATGGCCTGAAATCTGAGGTGACGGTGACAATTTTGATGCAGGTGGGATGAGATGATCATGGTGGCCTGCGGCAGGAGAAAGAATCAACGCGGAGGTCGCCGTCAGTTAACAGCACAGCAATCAGGTCAGAGTACCGTATTTTCCGGTGTATAAGGTGCACCCAAAAGCCTTGATTTTCTTCCAAAGACAACCCAGTGCCTGATATACAGGTGCGCCTTAGATGTGAAGTCATATAGAGCCACAACAGTTCTCGCAACGACGGTCAGCAGCCACCGACTCCATTAAAGAAGTGGTGCATAACCCCAGCCTTTACTGTAGCGTCTTATAACCTTGTGCCTTATGTATTTGGAAAACTTTGATATATTTATATATTATAATTGGAAAACTCTTTTCATTCCTTCAAGTTGTGCCTTTTTGTCCAGTGCGCCATATATATATATATATATATATATATATATATATATATATATATATATATATATATATATATATATATATATATATATATATATGGGAAAAGGTTTCAAAATACACCATTAATTGGGGGTCCACCTTATACTCCAGTGCCCCTTATACAGAGGAAAATAAGAATTAAGTTGTTAGAGTTGGTGTCTTTTGTGTTTGAATTGGTGTCATTTGTGGTTTTGGAGATGCTCGTTCAATAACCATAAAAAAAATAAAGATCATTGCTGTAATTTGTGTCAAAAATATGTTTATGGGCACAGTGTTTGTGATTGAAATGTTTAAAAAATATTAGAATGACTTTTAATAGTTTTTAAATATCTTTTTTTTTGCGCTAATACCACAATATTATTTTTGTTGAGCACATTACTGAGCGAGTTGCTTGTTCTGTAGCCACAAAGGGACATATGTCTTCTTGTGCCGGTGCCAAGAGGGTTGATCAGGGACGGCATCCGACGTAAAAGCTTGGCCAAAACAAACATGCGGATCAATTCTCTCAAGATGGAGGACATTGATTTGCTGTGTCGACCCCTTGAAGGGAAAAGCCGAAAGGAAAAGAAGAAGACATAAGTATATGACAGTACTGACGTAAAAAAAAAGGTTTCTGACAGTGGCAAGTATTTTTGTTGTGCTGCCACTTTATGGTTTTGATAACTCATACTAATACTAGTTGTATTAAGTTCATCCTGTCTACTTGATATCTAATTTAAAACAGATTCTTTTCTTACGGACAGTGTTTTTTAGGTGTTTCGGCGTATACTTCCGCCTTCGTCAGAGTGCCCAACACTTTGACGGAATTAATAAATTACATGCTAATACTAATGCTGTTCTTCAACATGACTCGGCATCATCTGTTTACTTCAGCCAAATATTTGGGAGACAAATGTGCACACCAAAAAAAAACAGATTTGCAGATTTATGTCAGTAAATCATGATGCTTTTAAACAGTGGATTCATTTTATATCTGTTTTAGAATTACTCCGTAATGGAGAAGTCCTGTTTTATTTTGTTTTTAAATTACTGTTTTTTCAGGTGTATAAGGCACACCCTCATTGAATTATGTATTTTCAAACTTGTTCCATATACTGCAAGAAGCCCATCGGAGTATAAGGCGCACCTTCAATGAATGACAAAAAGTTTTCCAAATGTAATGGATGAATATAGCAGGTTTTCAAATATAAGGCACACCATTATAAGGCGCTAACAGTAGAGGTTTGAGTTCCGCACTACGTCTTCCACAGGGGGAAATGGAGTCGGTGGCTGCTGACAGTCATTGCGAGAGTTGTTGTGGCTCACTATTACTTCACATATAAGGCGCACGCTGCATATAAGGCAAAGGGTCATCTTTGGAAGAAAATCAATGCTTTTGGGTGCACCTTATACACCGGAACATACGGTACTTCACTTCTCTTCCTCTGCTTTGTTTTTTTCTCCATTTTGTCTTGTGGTGTTCTAGTTTTAAAAAGAGTGCATTTATAGGTTCTTCTTAAATTTGCTCTTTCTTTGGCAAAAACTTCAACTGCCATTCAGCCACATTTTCTGTGCGTTATTTCATCACACTGTTGAGTGTTTTGCTTCTTCTTTGGCTTAACTGTGTTCTGTGCTTGTTTTTAGCAATTTACTTAATTTCACACATGTATGACAGTTAAAAATTCAAATGTTACCTTTTCTATTTTTCATTTCAATTTATTTCCTACGTGAAAGAATGTTGAATTAGAATCACCAGAGAGAGAAAATGAAATATATGAAAGTATCAGCAAAGTCAAATCCAGTGCCAACACCTGCTACAACAGGCCGCAACTTCAGAAGATGGCATCCAAACGAGCCATTGCAAACAATTCACAATGTGACACCCCCCAAAAAAGTCACCACCACCACCACCACCTACGCCACAGAGCTTGAAAAAGACGAGCGATAGAAGGCGAGCGAGCACACATCATTATTCACACCCCGGTGCCGCCAAGCAGCGCATGCGGCAACAGCTAAAGGAGCTTGATGAGGACGACGCTAGCAGGCAAAGAACAGAGAATGCATGCGGAGGCGGATCAAAGAAGGAAAAAAAAAACAGTATCACATTCGATTGGAGCTTTTATTCCATGGACTAAATGACAGATACACAATTTAATTGGCAGATCCAACGAGCGATACAGAATCACAACCGCCATTTGCTCGCCGTGCTCGTCACGTCGCTCCTGACTGCGCTTCCTTGACAACATGAAAAATAATATCCATTGTGCTCTTTTGCAACGTTATCCAGCAGTGTTAGCGATTTCTGCGGTGTCGTCTTTTAACAAGAGACTGGATGCTCCTCCATGTGTGCTGCTCAAACGCTGCACTGGGATGTCAAACAACATATACTTCATATTTGCACATTAGGCACTTTGTATTTGTTCAGCATTACCAAGATAATTTTGGAGATAATCACTGACTTGAGAGTTCATTCAAAAAACAAAAACAGACCAATCGGATCAGAAGATAAATCAATCTATTGAAAGAATTCAGCTGTTTATTTACTGGACCGGCCCACAAATAGCCAAAATTTCCACGTGATTGATGCCCGATAAAATACACTTGGGAAAAGCAACAGAAGCTAAAAATGCTTCTAAAAATGCTGATTCAATACAGGGAAAGTAGGCGATGAAAAACTGACACCTCCCCTTAAAAACGCAAATTAATTCCAAAATAATGGGATTAAGATATCCATCCAACTATACTGTATATCATGACAAATTTTATATTATTAACTCATTCGCTGCCATTCCTGAATTGTTTTTCAGCAATTGAAAAGTGTGACGTTGAGCGCCATTCCTGAATATGTTCGGGTTTTAGTTTTTCTTACGGGGGTGCCGATAAAGTGCTGGTCAGACCTCTGCCAATGTTTTTCACTCCCACCAGAGAGCAGCATATGCCTTTTGCACAGACACCCCTATTTCAAGATCAGCTAACTCCAGATATATATATACTGTAATTTAGGAATTACAACCGTTTCTGACGAAAGAAGAGGGTCTCAGGTTTCTTTCGGCTGATTTGAGTATTTAGGTAGTCCTAGAACTCGATATTCTGTGGGTCCTGTAATTTGACTGCAAATGGAGTGGACACATTTTTGCACATTGTCGGGCAGTGAATGAGTTAACACTGGCAGTGTAGAACGTCCTTGAATTAAACGAGATTGTGTCTGCTGTAATATTTTGTAGCTCCAATCAATGACACCGGAAGGGCTTCATTTCAAAGTCCATCCATCTGAATTTGTCCATCAAGCATTTTATTTATTTTTTTATTTTTTTTTTAGAAACTTGTCCAATTCAACAATTTTTCCACAACGTACTGGGGACTAAAACTGCTGCAGGATGACATTCCATAATTGACTCAAAATTCCCACTTTATTTTCAAACTTTTACTGCCAACAATCCAAAATCCTGACCAGATATTTACAAGATAACGTCGCTCGTAATCAACAGATGAACAAACAGAGGCAATGCAAATAATTAAAGTGCATAAGGGAGTGGAAACGACGGCATGGAAAAAGGAGGGTTGGTATACTACGCGGTACCTGGAGTGGACTTTGCGTCCGTGTCTTGACCGTGAGGACAAGGCGGTGGCGGCGGGGTGAAGTTGGCCTCTGGCAAGCTCCCCTCCAGGGACGGCATGGGTGACGGGGACGCGGGCAGCAGCGTGCAATTGGGGCTATCGATGTCGCCCTCCCCCACCAGGGTCAGGTCGGCGTGAGCGTCCTCCTCCACGGTGTGGAGACTCGATCGTGCGTCCGGGGGCCGCGGGATGGGGGATAAGTGGGAGCCGAAAGGAGAGTGGCGAGACGGGGGCATCAGGCACCGCCTAGCCCCGGAGTGTCCGAGAGAGGAGTCCAGACTCTCGGAGCGAACGCCCGATGCCAGCGGCCCTCGAGGGTGGCCGCCGTTCTCGTGGTTTCGCTTCAGAGAGTCCGGCGTGGAGCACACCTGGTCCGAGGAAGGGCAGGTGGGAAGGGGAACCAGACGCAAGAAATCAGGAAGCACCAAATCCTCTTTGGTCAGTAGTCCACGTTGGTCGTTGGCTCGGGTGCTTTGTGCCCGGCTTAGCAGCTCAAAGAATTCTACCGGGAAAAAAAGAGACAATTTAATGTGTAGTTGGACAAACTGGCGAGTTGTTTCAAGATAGCGACATTGGCATGCAAATAGTCGAGAAAGCGAACCCAAATACCAAAGTCAGGCTTTGAAAAGTCACGGGATGTCTGCCATGTTGGTTTCAACAGCAAACTCCTGTTTACTACCAAATAGAAGTTCCGCGATCCCCGACTGTCTCATGACATATTATCTAATGTGCTGTGGAGTATTTCACTGGAATAGTATAAAAATGATGATTCGTTTACCGTATTTTCTTGTCTATAAGGCACACCCAAAACCCTTGATTTTCTTCAAAAGACGACCATGTGCCTTTTATGCTGGTGCGCCTCATATGCGAAGTCATATTGAGCCACAACAGGACTTGCAGCGTTTTTTTGTCCCCCGTAGAAGTAGTGCGTAATCCCAGCCTCTACTGTAGCGCCTTATATGTGGTGTGCCTTATATTTGGAAAAGTTTTAGATACAGTAAAGTCTCGTTATATCGATATCGGATATATCGATAGTCCCGGTTATATCGATACTATTTCTATGCACGCACGGAGAAAATTACATGCAAACAGGGTCGGATATATCGATAGTCCCGGTTATATCGATATTTTTTCGGACTCCCTTGAATATCGATATAACGAGACTTTACTGTATTTATATACGGTATTATACATGTATTTAGAAACTATTTTTCATTCATTGAGGGTGCGCCTTATAGTCCAGTGCGCCTTATATATTGAAAAATGTTGAAAATACATCATTCATACGAAGTGCGCCTTATACACCGGTAAATACGGTACTCTCATTGCCTAATTCCGTATCTCATCTCTCTATGCCAGTGATTTAGGGTTGCAGGCAGAACAATTCCGTGCTGTTCCGCTAGATGGCAGAATGTGCCATGAACGCATCTCCACGTGAAGCTCGTCAGACAAGAGAACGCTTAAGGCTGGTTTTGATCTGAACCAGTTGTGTTATTTTGCTGGAAGGCTCTTTATATAAGCAATGTTTGGGGAGTGAGCTTTATTTGGTCAGGCCATACGTTTGGGAAATAGGTAAAACCAGACATAAATGTGGTCATATGTACTTCCACAAAGCAAAAAGTACCGATTTGGTTTGCGGCGGTGGTTTTCCGACATTGATTCTGATTGTGACCAAATCCCGATGAAAGTTTGCGATCCCCGCTATGAGGGGCTAACGCAGCGGAGCAATGAGAGATGAAACATGGGAGATTTACCTTCAGCTTCGTCTATATTAATCTTTTTCTGTTTTCTCTTTTCACCCAGGAGTGCCATGTCTGGTCCACCTGCTCGGACGCCAAACACCTTTGACGCTGCTGACCTTTCATCTTCCTGCAGACGCAACAATGATAACGCTGTTAAGGAGGCAGCCCGATCGAACTGCGGCGCCCTTCGACGGCGTCCGCCACGTCGCAATGAAAGTCGGTTAGTCAGCCACGTTAGGGTGAAAAGGAAACAGCCGCTCGTCGCATGGGCCCAAATGTTAATATGGGTGAATGGAGACGGCCCTTGGCCCATGCGGAAGGAGACGCGACGGACTTACTGTTCCTGAAAGACTCCTGGTTGGCAGTTGGCTTTTGAGGGAGGCGCTCTTGGCTGTGTCTGTGGACCACAAACCACACGTGAGACGTTTCCGTTTGAGTCCATTCATGCCAAAAGTCAAATGGATGTTGTTTTATTCAACAAATTGGTGACAGATTCCAAAATACAAGCCTTGCCATTTTGAGCGATTTTTTTTTTTTTTTGCAGAAATACTTAACTTAGATTAACCCGTAGAAATCTATTGTCGTTTTATATTATCAAATCACAACAAATTGTTGGGTATCTACTTTTGAAATTAGAAGCCAGTAAAATGTTTAAATTAGCTATTCTTATTTGAAACGGTTTAAATAAACCCTTAATATCTTCAATGTTGTTTAAAGTTACAACAATTTGTAACAAAGATGAAGTCAACGTGTGATTTGCTTTCGCAGGCCAAAAAAATGACATGGTGGAACCGATCTGGCTCCGGTCCTTGGTTTGACCGACATGCTGCTTATTTTTCAACAATATTTTCTTTAATTACAGATACAGTAAAGTCTCGTTATATCGATATTCAAGGGAGTCCAAAAAAATATCGGTATAACCGGGAGTATCGCTATATCCGACCCTGTTTGCATGTAATTTTCTCCGTGCGTGCATAGAAATAGTAGCGATATAACCGGGAATATCGATATATCCGATATCGATATAACAAGACTTTACTGTAATTGGCGGAAGCATAGAGCAGAAATTTGTCCAAAAAAACAAACAAAATAATGAATTAAAAACAACAATAACTAACTTATTTGCTGCCATCCCCAAATTTGTTCGGGTTTTGGTTTTTCTTGCGGGAGTTGTGTGGGGTGCCGATAAAGCGATAGTCAGACCTTTGGCAATGTTTTTTCCCTTATACGAGGGGGCAGCATTTGCCTTTTGTCCATGTTAGAGCTTTGTTGCAGCTTCAACTGTTGTTAAAGCGTGAAATAAATCAATATATGGCGCCGCAAGAGTGGCTGCCTTTCCAGCAGCTCCTGTATTTTGTTTTTCTACTTTCATTCTTTTCATAACGTTGCTGCTTTGAAATATAAATTTCTCCACTGCGAGACGAATAAAGGCAAATCCAATCCAATCCAATATGTATGTATTGTATTTTGTACAGCCACCCACATTTCAAGCTCAGATAACTCCAGATCCATAAAACGTATGAATTAACTCTATTTTTCTGATGAAAAAAGAGAATCCAAGGTTTCTTACGCTGAACTGAATGTTGATGTAGTCCTAAAACTGAATATTCTGTGGGTCCTGCAATTTGAGTGAAAATGACAAAAACTCTAGCACTGGAGTGGACCCATTTTTGTACATCGTCTGGCAGTGAATTAGTTAAATGTGTGCATTGTGCATGTTAATGCAAACTTAAGCTGCATTTTATCAAATTTTTAGGGGCAACATGCGGAGCATCTGGAGCACTTTCGGTTATTTTTCTTGATTTAAAAGAAGGAATTTGTGTCTTGTTTTTTTCTGGTAATATACAATATTTTCATATTATTATAACATTGTTTTCTTTTGTTTTGATCTATTTCATTAAATCATGTATTTATTTCTCTTTAATAGAATGAAAAAAGTTCTCGCTATAGGCCAAAAGCTCAGTTCCATACCTTTTGCTGAGGCCGAGTCAATACGCTCCAGCACGACGCGCAGCCCGTCCAGACTGGATATGGGGGCACCCAAATCCAAAGGTTCCGTCTGGCCGCTCTACAACAAAGCAGACACAACGCTTTTGAAGTGCCGGCAAACATGGGATAAAAGTAGGAAAGCCACAGGACTCAAATAAAGCCCACGTGTGACGAGGAGTAATTGTAACCCCGGTACTCCACCCTGTGGCACTCCAAGCCCACGCAACTTACTATTTTCACCACTAGTTCAGTGAGCAAGAGGCCATATTTGGCCACCACGGGGCGTAAAACTTCAGCGACCGGCTTGGTGGGTTTGGCTTTCAGCCCCACCGAGCGGTTAATGGGCACCAGGTCCAGTCTAAAAGGGGAGCGAACATGATCATCACACGAGTCAAGAGCCGTATACAAATCTGTGTCGTGGTGATCGTTGTACCGAAACAAGGTCCTCTTCTCCAGTCGCAAATCTCGTGAGCTGAGGGTCATGCAGTCTTGGTCTAATACTAAAGGCTTTAATAAAATGAATAAATGAAAAAAAATATTAGTCACAATACAAATGCATTTTATTCATAAGCGCTTAGAAAAAAAATATTAAAAGATTATATTATGGCAGACAAATGTGCGTGTGTGTATGTATCTAATCTATATTTCATGCGACCTGGACTGGATTCACCTTTTCGCCTCCCACCAGGAAGAGATCCACCGCCGCCATGTTGACATTGATGCTGTGACACAGAACCTGTAAGACCTCCCGAATGGAGGCGCCAGGTCGAAGGGTGATGGAGGAGCAGGAACCGTCAGGTAGCGTCACACTGCAGTGTTTCGGGGAGCGCTCCCATGCACCCACCGAGTGCCGATTGTCTGACTGCAAGTGAGTACAAAAGTGTGGCTTTTCTCCAGGAATTCCTTTTCCTTTCACAATCCAAAAATACGCCAAGTAAGCCTACTACGCAAAGATAGCTGGGATAGGCTTCAGCACGTGTTGTGACGATAAAGCCGATCGGAAAATGGATGGATAGTTAAGTACCATATTTTTCGGTGGATAAGGCGCACCCCCAAAGGATACATTTCTTCAAAAGATGACCCTGCGCCTTAATGTAGTGAAGTAATTTTGAGCCACAACAGTTCTCATAACGACTGTCAGCAGCCACTGACTCCATTTCCCCCCACAATAGAAGAAGTGGTTTCAAACCCCAGCCTCTACTGTAGCGGCTGATAATGTGGTGTGCCTTATATTGGAAAACCTTTATATATTTATATATCATATTTGGATTTTTTTTTCATTCCTCCTAGGTGTCCCTTATACTCCGGTGCGCCTTATACACCAGAAAATACAGTCATCCTTAAATTGCCAACTTAACTCTGTATAAATTTCTATCACTGCAGTGGTAGAGGCAAACGCCAAATCATCATTCAAGCTGTTTTACGCGTTTTGATTTAGTCCAATGACATAAAACTTTTTGTTGACTCATGGCTTCATCAGAGAAAGCTTGACATTTCACCACCTGGACGTATGCGTGTAGTCATAACTGCCATGTCTTTTAGTACGTGGGTTTTGTTGCTGCTGAAATGTGCGCCAAGAAAAAAAAATATTGAGTGGGCTAGAAAATAAGAATGAAAAAAAAAAAAGAAAGTTGGCTCTGTGGTGTTGCCATGGTGATTTGAGGGTGGATCGTTACCTCCATCTTGCCAGTAGAGCAGGAAGTGGGCATCTCCAAGCTGGTACTGGAAGACAAGGAGCCTTGGGACTCTCTTCTGCCATTACTACCCCAATAGTCTGCAGAGAGAAAGAGGAGAATCCCCATTTAGAGGAGCATACCTGTCAACTTATACATTTTCCCCATTGTATTTAATTTTTTTTAAATCATTTCTAATAATGAATGGCGTACTACAACTTGTATATGGATTTTTTAACTCATTCACTGCCATTCACGAATTTATTTGGAAATTGAAAATATGATATAGAGTGCCATTTGTTCGTTTTTTTTCCTTGTTTGGCTGCCGATAAAATGCTGGCCATGGCCTCTGGCAATGTTTTTTCCTTCCACGTGGGGGTAGTATTTGCCTAATTTCCATGTTAGTGCTTTGTTCCACCCTCCTTTCAAGCTCATATAACTCCAGACCCATATAATTTAGGAATTAACTTGTTATTTTCTGATGAAAGAAGAGAGTCTAAGGTTTCTTATGCCACACTGAATGTTGATGTAGTCCTAAAAGTCTATACTTTGTGGGTCCTGGAATTCGAGTGACAATGTATGTGTATATATATATATATATATATATCATCTCATTTTCCGTACCGCTTATTCCTCATTAGGGTCGCGGGGGATGCTGGAGCTCAGCTGTCTTCGGGCACGAGGCGGGGGACACCCCGAATTGGTTGCCAGCCAATCGCAGGGCACACAAAGACATACAACAGTCACACTCACACCTAGGGACAATTTGGAGTGGTCAATCTGCCTGCCATGCATGTTTTTGGAGTGTGGGAGGAAACCGGAGGGCCCGGAGAAAACCCACGCAGGTCCGGGGAGAACATGCAAACTATATAAAAAAAAATTTTAAGCACTGCATACGGTCTGATTGATAAAAGCATAACGTGCAAATGTGCGGTAAACTCTGCATTTCCGCTTGTGTTAGCGTTTTTTTTAAATAATTTCAAATAATGGACGGCATACTACAACTTTTATATAGGAATTGTAATCATTTATAAGGGCAGCTATTAGCCAAGGTTGACAGACATGGAGGGAGGAGAGAAAAAAAGTTGTGTGTGACTCTCACCAAGGTTAATGTCACCAATGTCCTTCTTTTTGGGACCCTTGCCAAAGCTCCGATTTCGAGACCACGAAAAAAAAATGCCGCGTTTTTTGTCGACACTCTCATCTCTGCTGTCCTCATTGAGCGACCTACCGGATCGCTGCTTCCTGGCATCCTGAAAGATGAGACGACAAATGATGTAACAACTCAACTAAATGACAGAAAAGAAAATTATGAAAACAAGCACCTTTTTGGGAGTGGAAAGGGTGGAGCGGTCTGAACTGGCGCTGTGTTTGGATGGCGCAGGACTGCAGGGGATCTGATAGGGATCCGGCAACGGGAGGCCTCCCACCTCGGCACGCATGCACTCTTTGTAAAGGGAAGACTTGAGGAAACGGGAGTAGCTGTCAAACTTCATCAGGTTGAAGATCTGCAAATTGGGAAGGCGAGGGGCGAATTAGACCGATTGTGTGCCCGACTCAAATCGGTTGCACTGTACCGGAACAAGGCACCCAAACCAGAGTTTGCATTTGAACATTTTGTTCAATTTGACCATGAAACGTGCTGACCACCTGCAGCTGCTGCGTCTTAAACATGTCGGGCCTCGGAGATGTGAGGACGTCGTCAGCCAGCTGAGCTTGGCTGTCGATGTTGACTGGCATGGTTGCCTTGCTGGACAGGAAGCTGTTGTAGATCTCTCCGGCTCTCTGGGACAGCTACGGGAAACGCACCCCGGGTCATGTTTGAGAACACGGCGGAGTGCTGACATTCGGCGGACATACCTGTTTTTTGTCACTCGCAGGAACATGACTGAAGTATTCACAGGCTTGCCAGAACAAGATATTCTCCTCACTAAATTCTTTCTTGAGAAATTCCTGCATAGACATACATGTTAACTTCAGTTCCAAAATCCTGTTAAAGTTTAACTTTATTTGCATTCCCATATTATTGATTACGCTGGCGAAAGAGGGAGGGGGGGGGTCAAATATGTTCCGCAATACAGTTGAGCCAGATAAGAACGTGTTTGATTTGCGACCTGGAGTCAGTGCAGAGTAAGATTAACTCATTCACTGTCAGGCGATGCGTCCACTCCAGTGCCAGGGTTTTTGTCATTTTCACTCCAATTGCAGGACCCACAGAATTTTACGACTACATAAACACTCAATGCAGCGTAAGAAACCGTCTTTCATCAGAAAAAAAGAGTTAATTCCGAAGTTATATGGGTCTGGAGTTATATGAGCTTGAACTGGGGGTGGCTGTAAATACAATACAATACATACATGTCAATGTATATAGCGCTTTAACAACAGCTGAGGCTGTAACGAAGCACTAACATAGACAAAAGGCAAATGCTGCCCCCTTGTGGAAGGGGAAAAAATGTTGCCAGAGGTCTGACCAGCGCTTTATCGGCATCCCCGCAAGAAAAAAAAAAATCAGGAATGGCGCTACACGGCATGCTTTTCAATTCCCAAATAAATTCGGGAGTGGCAGTGAATGAGTTAAAAAACATATTACCACACCATGCAATAAAAATAAGCTGACTCGCATAGCAACATTTTCATTTAGCGCATCATGAAAACGCACTTAAGAGAAAAATTGAAAATCAATTGCATTTTATTTTTTTGATTTTTTTTGCTTGGCATGTCAACTGCGGGTAGTCGAAATCATTACGTAAGCCGCACCAGCTACCTAATATTACAAGTTTTAGTTGTGTCCTCATGTTGCTATGTTATGGTGTGACTCCTCTTACTCGATGCAGAAGCACAAGCACAAGCACAGAATGACACCCAGCAAAGTGAGAACAGAAAAATAAAACAATGTAGGAAAATATAATTGCGGTTTGTGAGCACTAAGCCAAAAAGGAACAAGCGTGGACAGTGAGGAGTGAGGAACTTGGCGTATCTGGAGAATACATTAACGTGTTAGCAACTGTTGCACTGTCAACCAAGAGACCACTTTGCAGCTAAAGTAAAAACATGAGCACCGGTCACCAGATTGATGAGTGATCTTCAATTTATTTTTTTCGTATAAGCTCCTCCTCTTATAGACATGCTTATTTTCAAGCTAAGTTGGCTAGCGTGTTTAACACTAAAATCAAGTGCATGGGGTGATTGAGCGCGTTTTTCACAGATGTCTGGCTAGAACTGTGTCACCAAATGCAAACTACTGTAGTTAAAGTCTGGATTGTGGAGATCAATTTGCTCCGCTGATCAGCAAAACTGCTCTGTAAAAATAGCGGAGGTGTGTCCATTGTTGTCCTTGCTTTGTGAGATGTTGTTTTAACATTATAATTCCTATTTGAGTTGCCATTTTGCTGGCAAATGGAAATCCCCATTTCCACTCCAAAATGTGCTCAATCTGCATTTGAATGGCATTGTGGTGCCAGTGCAAGAAGCAGGGAAGAGTGGGGGGGAAGTCGCTTACCGAGAAGTACCGGACGCCCACAGGGTCCTGGAGCAAGCGCTCAAAGCACGCGGCCCAGCTGGCCACACGTTGTTCCGGGAGCCCCCGGTGGGCACCCGGAAGGCTGCCATTACTGTTTAAGCTGCTGTGGCTGCAGCATCCTTGCAACTGAACACCACTGGAATCTGCAGCATTTAAAACAAACGCATGAGATTGACAAGCTATTTGTTGATTTATAGTTTTTTGTTCCTTAGTAGGGTGAACTAGAGATGACACGGTGCCGCAAATTACTCATTTTGGTCTTTTATTGTTTTTTTTTTGCTATCAAACTGAAGAACTTTTTTACATTGCATAGTCGTCAACAGCAACGATCAGTCAATGCAATTCACTTTGCGTTATTGGCCTTTGTCATTCAAGTTTGATTGCACAGTCAGATTTGTTGGTAACATTCCATTTGGCTGAATCAGATCAGTCATACACTGATAGGAACGGGAATGGAAATGTGTGCAGATACAAACTGGTTGGTCATTTGAACTACAAGAAGAATCCCAAATGTTGGGTTGTGACTTATAAAATATTCAGTCTTGCGCTGTCGTTTTGGCATTGAATTTTGAACACAAAATAGCCATTTAAAGACACCTGAGTCCAAATCAAGACGGCAAACATTAACAGACCCCAAATAAATATGGAGTACTCACCGCCGTCCGAGGAAGCCGCCGACTGAAAGAGAACAAAGAGAGACATGAGTGAGAGGCTGCCGTCATGACCGCCCGCAGGGTGTGCGGACAGCAGCGTGTCTCCGGGCATCTCAGCACTCTCCCTCTCAGTGATTGGTGTTAATTTGTACGAGGGGGCGGATGGATGTTCTCTTTAACACTTTTTCATACCTCCACGGGGAAAAAGGTGGGGGGTATAATAGCCCCCGCCTCCCACCAACACCCTGACTTGTTTGATTTCACAGAGCCTTGAAAGTAAGCATTGTCGCAAAAGAGGCAATTAGCAGCTCTATTCACTTGCTAATTGCACTATTAAGTGTTTTTTTTTGTTCTTTTTATATGGGCCCACGACGAAAAAGGCAAGTAAGAAGCTTTTTCGTATTTACGTACTTCAAATCACGACTCATTGTCCACCTATCTCAGAGAGTGCCATATAGTGGCAAGCGCTACATAGCAAAAAGTGCATCGAGAATCTATATACCCGACGTTATCTTGTCTGTGTGTGCTTTGAGATTTCTACTAAAATATAGAAAGACAAAAATCATCCCAGAAGGCCACGGAATGGGACACCCTGGGAATTTTTAAAATAATTTTGCTATTTTAGCATCTTTATTGTGAAGATTTGTGAAAAAAAAAGCTTTAAAGTTGTCCATGTGATGTGAAAGGTTAGATTGTAAAAATAAGTTTCTCCTGTAAATCTTCGTCTGTGTTAGCTCTCATTCGTACAGGAGTTGTCCATCGATGAAAAGATTTCTTCAGCCGTCATCTGTACTTCTTTAAAAGTGTAGGACGTTTCGCTTCTCATCCAAGAGGCTTTGTCAGCAAACTATTTTTTTTGCTGGTAGCTCTGGCCCTAATGTCCAACGTTGGCGGTGCCAGACCTTTGCTTTGATCGGAGGTGTGACACCACCACCTTTGGACATTAAGGTCAGAGCTACAAGCAAAAAAAAAAAAGTTTGCTGACAAAGCCTCTTGGATGAGAAGCGAAACAAACGACACCTTCAAAGAAGCACAGATGACGACTGAAGAAACCATTTCATCCTGTAAATCTTGTTTATTTTTAGTTTCATCTTAAAATTGCACCAACACCATCCCCAATATTTTGGGAGTAGTAAATCCAGGCTTGTCTTCTACTGGTTGGGAGACTGCCTTGAGTCATGCTAAATTGCAACCACCTTGCAATACGATGCAAAGCGCATGGGTGGTGGCAAGAGTAGAACCCAAAATTGGAGACTCAATCCGCTGTTTTCAAAACGTCGTCGAACCACGGTACAGGTTCAGACATGTTGTGGCCGTCGCGCTGTCTGAGCCCCTATCGTTTTTTTTGTTCCGTTTCGGGGTTGCGACCACATGTGAAAGCTCCATCAGACGCAAGCCACTAAACCGCTAATTGTCTTTCGTAGCCTCTTTACAACCTCCAGCTGCCGTGTTCAAACCCCGTGTAGTCGACACCCAGGAACTCCCCCTGCCCCCCGCGCCGCCCCACCTTCGGTGGTAGCCACACCATGTGCGCAGAGCGACTGAGACTGACCATCTGCGTGTCCCTTTGGAGCTAAAAACAACCCAAAACCTCAAACCGTAACTACATGGTGACTGTGATACGTTTAAAGGAAGAAAGACATCACATTTGTGATCCGCTTTTTGCTTTTGAGCGACGCACAGGCGAATGTTGACATCTTGCCAGACCTCCCGAGATGACGAATATGAAAGACGTCCACTTGTAGGATTCGAGCATCCAGTGATTACGCAGTCAGCTGTTGGTGTCATCACTTCTTTTCAAATTTCATATCACGTCATTGACAAATCCAGCAATACGATTACTCAGAATCCCCTCATGGCCCGTCCGTAATGTGGCAAGTGCGGTAGAAATCACAACGTAGAGTGGCTTTGAGTTTTTCTTATTCATGAGGGACCACACACAACCAACCACCCCTGTCCCCTAAGTGATGACCCAGGGCACATTACCCGGGCCCCCGCCCCCTTTGCCCACACAATCCCTTCCTCTCCTGGGTGATGACTTGGTACACAGTGGGTGGCTACAGAAAAAGGGACTGGATCTTTGACACCCCCTCCAACACACACACAAAGTCCACCAAATGGGTTAAATCTCAATAAGTTGGTCAACTTACTTCTATCATTTCTGTGGTTGCGAGTTTGGTCTACCCCCCCCCCCCCCAAAAAAAAAAAAAAAAAACGACATGTCAAAGAAACTCGCAAGACCCTGACAAAACCAAGCTAGTCCCTCTAGAAATAAGTCAACTTCGATAATATTACCACCGATTAGCGCCGCTGGAAGAATCGCTAGGCGTTTCCTTTGGGCTTGTTGAGGCATGATTGGGGGACGATGAAAAACAGATAAATATGTATCGAGAGTCAACCCCAAAAGACACAGAAATAACCACAAGCGCCCGCCACTTCAAACAGCTGCTCCAGAGCGAAAGGATGAGCCATAAAGAAAAACGGCGTACTCAAATAAAAAAAAAGAGGAGTTGACAACTGTAGGGGGAGGAAAAAAAGCGAACTTACAGTGTTGAAGTTCCACGTCCGCTTGAAGGAAAGTCTCTTTTTGAGACTCATTGTTCCCTTGACTGCTCGGCAAGCGGCACGCAAAGCAAAGTAGACGTGCGCATACCTGAGCATTCCCCACCCAAAGTCACGCCAACCATGTCTGTACAAGCCGGAGAAAGAGAGGGAGTGGGAAAACCCTCAAATTTTACATGGCACTGGACTAAGAAGAAGAAGAAGAAGAAGAAGGGGGTGAAGGGGGAGATTTCCTCATTCGGCAGCTGTTGCCATGGAAACCCTCCAGAGGATACATACAGTCTCGCCAACACTGACGAGAAGAAATCGTAAGGCCCCCTTCTTTCCCTTGACAAAACCACAATACTCCCCCTTTCTTTTAGGACTGTGGTCTCGCTTGAAAAAGAAGAAAAACACAGTCGGGATGAATTGAAACCATATGGATTCTGTTGAATGCGATGTCAAAGTTTGCGTATGGGATCACACCAACCGGTGTGCTTTTTTTCTGTTGTTTTCTTGACTTTATGTTAAGCACTCGCACATTGCATTTTCCAAATTGGTGTTTACACGCCAAGCGTCGCACTGAACCAAACTTGGCTAAAGTGGAGTTCAACTTTCCTTGCAGGACATGACGTAACCATGAACTTAACATCGCTATGCTAACATGTAGCCAAGAACCAGCCACTGTGCCAATGTAAGGAGCGAAACACATGGCATGACCTGGAACTGGCCCGAAATCTTGTTATCCCAGACATCCTTCACACATACTGTAGTAATGCTAACATGTAGCCAGCTAGCATTGTAACACAAGTGTGTAATGATGCTAGAATGTGACACCATCAACTAACTGCTGGGAACCTTGTCAAATGTTAAAACCTTTCAAAATAGTATTGTCAACATTGTGCCTTTGCGAGAGACCTTGTCTACCTTCAAAAATGTACTTAATAAAATGAGTTAAGGGGTGGCAACGGATGATGAAATCTGGCAAAAGCCATAAACTTTTTCAGACCTTCACAGAGAGAAAGCTAACATGTTGCGGCTAACATGTTGCACTCTAGCATCACAACATTAGCTTGGGAATCTGGTGCGCCTTACAGTGTGCATTTGATTTTCCCAAAAGCCGACAGTGTGCCTTATAATATGATGTGCCTTTGATATGGATCAATATTTGGATTTCTTGGATGAAGTATTTTAAATGTTGTTTAAAGCTCTTTGTTAGATATGGAGCGGTTGTGAAAGCCCATTATCAATACAGCTGTATTGTATTGTATTCTTTAGCATAGCTCCATCTCATGGATGCCTATAGTAACCAAAGCTACTATTGTGGTTTCATTGTATGTGCCTTATAATGTGGTACGCCCTATATATTTATAGGGTAGTTTTTTTTAATGGGCCATTCATTGAAATAAACAAATAACTAGAAACATCCAATTAAATTAACTCATTCACTGCCATTCCTGAATATTTGGGAATTGAAAAGCACGGCGTGGAGCGCCATTCCCAAATTTGTTCTGGTTTTGGTTTTTCATTGCGAAGAGGGGTGCCGATAAAGCGCTGGTAAGATCTCTGGCAATATTTTTCCCTCCCAGGAGGGGGCAGCATTTGCCTTTTGTACAGCCACCCCCATCTCAATATCAGATAATTCTAGACCCATATAACTTTTTTTCTGGTGAAAGAAGAGAGCCTAAGGTTTCTTACGATGCATTAAATGTTTATGTAATCCTTAAACTCAACATTCTGTGATATTTAATATTCTTGATATTTGAGAGAAAATGACAAAAACCCTGGCACCATAGTGGACACATATTTGCACATCGTCTGGCAGTGAATGAGTTAAGAAAATACTTTTCAGGCTTTCTTAAATTCATCCGAGGTTCTAATCACGTTTGCTTGCAAAGTCTTGGGCCGGTTCATACATAATGAATACATTGGATTTTAGTTGTGTGCCAGTTTTAATAATAATAATAATAATAATACATTTCATTTTCCAAGAATAATGTCAAAAGTTTGAGGAATAAATATGAATAACTAATAGAGCTTAGTGGGAAGTGGAAGTTTTTTTGGTATGTCACGATAGCAAATGGGTTTATTGTGATGCTTTGCTTGTCACAAGATGTCTAATTACATATTAAGATCATCTCAGTTATCTTCTACGGATGACAAATGAAAATAACATCAAGGCGACTTCCTTTTGGAGGAGAGGGATCGACAGGGCGCGGCGAGCAACTGATAAGACGGAAGATAGATTTTCCTCCATTGCAAGGAGAGAATGTCGCTAACAAAGGCGAATGTCACGTTTTGGAAAATGTCTGGAAAATCCTTATTTTACGCTGAGGTTGTTATCATTTTCAAGCGAATAGAGGTTGAATTGTTAAAGAGGGAACATTTTTCGAACAAAAACGCAGAAGGTTTTGCAACAAAAGTCAGTTTAAACAGGGGGAACAAAATCGAATCACATTCATTGTCATTGCACAACTCACGAGTCCTGAGAAAAAAAATCCTGAATTTATTCGGGAATTGTAAAGTGTGACGTGGAGCGCATTCCTGAATTTGTTCGGATTTTGTTTTTTCTTGCGGGGGTTGCCAATAAAGCCCTGGTCAGACCTCTGCCAATGTTTTCCCTTCCACAAGGAGGCAGCATTTCCCTTTTACCATGTTCACACTTTGTTCCAGCTTCAGCTGTTATTAAAGCGCTATATAAACCAATATGTGTGTATTGTATTTTGGACAGCCGCCCCCATTTCAAGCTTAGATAACTCCCAGATAACTTAAGAATTAACTTTTTTTGTGATGAGTGAACACGACCAAAACCCCTGGCACTGGAGTGGATACATTTTTGCGCATCTTCTAGCAGTGAATTAGTTAACATCTCATCCTGGGGATCTGCCCCCTCCCCCAAAAAAAACATTTCAACAAAGCCAACAGAGGGAGGCAGCAAAGGAGTGCTCACAGGTTGCCAGACGCCCCAGATTTTATTAGAAGAAAAAGAAAAATATAAGAAAAGGGGAGAAAGAAAACCAAAACCCAAACTATGCTCCGCACGGGACACAGTATAGTGCCAAAGTATGATCAGAAAAAAAATCGTAGGAGCTTGGTGGGGGAATAAAAATACTAAAATAAAATTTCAATAACACAACAAAAACATGAGTAACTTTATTTTAGTCAAGTAGTTCATCTGCAAAAAAATGTTGTTTTTTTTAATCAAGTATCATTTACAGGTAAAAAAAAGCATAATTTTACTAGGATAATCAAAATTGACAATAAAAACCATGGAAATTTTTCGGTGAATAAAGTTGCTTTCAAAATTAGGGAGAAAAAAGGATCAAAATTAGGGAGAAAGAAAAAAATGTGGACTAATTTGAAAAAAGTTTACAAAAATAAACCAATCTTTTATTTTATGATAAAAACATCCATTTCAAGAGAATAAAATGCTTTAGTTAGATGCAAAAGCTACAAAAAAAGCTACAACAAGAAAGTCGCACATTTCTGGTTTTTGTTGTTGGAATGTTGGGCCGCAGGCTAAAGTTTCCCCCCGTGAACAAGTATGATGGGGCGAGAAATGCAATATGCCAAATGTGAACGCCTGACTCCATAAAAGCAAGCGATAGCCTCTGCCTTCAGCATGTACTATCAAAAAGAATGGCCTGCGCTCGCTTGAGCCCAGAGGGCAACCACATAAGACGCGACCACACCCTCGCGCTGCTATTCCGCTCCCATTTAAAAAAAAAAAAAAAAAAAAAAACATCCCAAATGGACTTTCCGAGCTTGAAATCCTACACGTATAATTAGACTGGTGACTCTTGCCCCTATTTTCCCATCTCACAACAAAGCTCAGTGTGGGTACGCTCGATGTGATGCGAGGGTGAGGGCAATCGTTCACTTCCTGAGTTTACGTTTCGCCGTCTAATCGCTTTGGTCATGCCGGAAAGCTGAGCTGCTTGAAGAGAGGCAGAAAAAAGGCCCTCACAAAAATAGCACAAGTTTTTAACAATTCCTTTTGGAAATACAAATTCAATCTAATGGCCACACTGGCATCTTCTAAATAAATAATAATAATAATTATTATTATTATTTGCATTTAATATATGATATTATTACTATTACTACTATTATTATTATTACCGGAAGGCTGATCTGTTTGAAAAGAGACATAAAAAAGGTCCTCATAAAAATAGCATCTGTTTTATTCCTAAAAATTAAATTTGGAAGGACAAATTATATCTAATAGCCACAGTGGTGTCTTGAAAATAAAATTAATACTAATAATAATAATAATAATAATAACTATTATTATTAATTATAATAATATAATATTATAAAAATAATATATATATATAATATATAATAATATATATATAAAATAATATATATAATATAATAATAATAATATAATTATTATTAATTATAATTAATATAATATTATTATTAATTATAATTAATATAATATATAACTATAATATATAAATATAATTGATTATTAATATAATAATAATAATAGTAATAATAATAATAATTAATATTATTATTATTATTATTATTATTATTATTATTACCAGAAAGCTGATCTGCTTTAAAAGAGGCAGAAAAAAGACCCTCATAAAAATATCACTTTTTTTATTCCTTTTGAAAGGACAAATTAAATCTAATAGCCACACTGGCATCTTATAAATTAAATGTATTTTTGTTTAAAAATACACTATTTGTTGGGGGTGCACCTTATACACCGGAAAATACTGTATTTTCTTGAATATGTTTCCCCGATTAATTAATTGCTGCGTTATACATAATAAATCTCACACCCCAATATTTCCTCTCAACTGTGGGCTCTGTTTGAATCAAATCCATGTTCCATCCCATCTCCACATCTATTGAATCTAAACAAAAACAACCAATAACCTTGAATGGACAACCTCTCTCCTCACAGTGAGTCCAATTCAAGTCCCCAAAAAATTATTTCCTTTCATAGAGGTACCATTGTAAAGCAGCAATGCCCTGATTAGTTTATTTTCAGGTTAGATAGACTCCATTCTAACCGAATGAATCACCACCTGTATAAAGAAGCTCCCGCACAAACCAATACCCTGTTCAATTAATCCACTTGAATTGAAAAATTAACACCTCGCCCTCAATTGACACCTCGATCTTCAGCACGTTTAAAGTTGCCAGTCGAGTTTGATGAGCTCTCGCTTGATTGATTGAGTGCCGCACATTTTAAAATCCCGCATTGGTCGTCTGGAGAGATGACGTCACGTCCACGTGGGATTTCCAGTGGCGGTCAAACATTGAACTTGGCAACCGCATTGACTTCTTGTCGCGGTTTCAGATGCAAAGCACGTGCGCAATAGAAGACAAAATGAAAGTGGCGAGAAAACATCTCATGTCGAAGGATGTTTATCCAAACGAAATGTCAACACAACACCAAAGGACAAAAGAGGTGTTTTGCACTTTTCCAAAATACAGTGATACCTCGGTTTACAAACCCCTTGGCTTACGAACTTTTCGGTTGACATTATGAACATTTTACCTTGGCATACAAACTTTTTTTCAGGATACACACAGAGCTGCCACAATGAGTGGTGGGTTGTTCGCGAACGAGCCCGTTCTCCTTAAAAGAAAATGGCAGCCGGCTTGTTTTGGTCCTCTATTCCCTGCCCCCAGTCGTCAGTTAAAGCCACGTGATTGGTCAAGAACGCAGCAGTGAGTGGAGATGGTTTAAACATTAAAGAGACAGGCAGATGACAGAGAGTGACAAAATGAAAAGAAAACAGTGACGTTTGGACTTGTTTCAACTTTGAATAAAGGTACATCCAATACAAATGAATGGTGTATTTTCAAAAATTTTCCAAAGACAAGGCGCACCAGACTATAAGGCGCACCTTCAATGATTGAAAACAGTTTTCCAAATATGATATATAAATAATATAAAGGTTTTCCAAATATAAGGCACACCACATTATAAGGCTTTACAGTAGAGGCTGGGGTTACGAATGACTTTTTCGACAGGGGAAAATGAAGTCGGTGACTGCTGACAGTAGTTGCCAGATCTGTTGTGCCTCAATATTACTTCACATATAAGGCGCACCTGCGTATAAGGTGCAAGGTCATCTTTTGAAAAAAATTCAAGGACTTTGGGTTTGCCTTGTACACCGGAAAATATGGTACTTTCATTTTCATAAGCACCCAAAATCGTCTGAAGATATTTACTTCAACAGTAGTTAGTCATGGTCCAGGTCTCCTAGCGTATAAAAACACTGCAGTTCAAAAAAATAAAAATAAAAAGAGACAATTGGCTATATTTCCTCAAATCGTGGGCATCCTTCCCTCTGGCAGCCACATCCCAATGCACCAAAAGGTACCTCACTCCAAAACAGATCAATGGTGATATTTCCTCCAACGGAAACCATGCCCTAAAAGTCCAGGGCCACTTGAAGAACAAACGCCTCACTCCAAGCCAAAGTACAAGCGGCATTTCCTCAAATAATCTCCATTCTTCTCAAAGACATGCCATCATTATTGTCCAGATCGACCCCAAATAGATAACAAGCTGTATTTTCGATGAGAAGGTTTCTTCAGCCGTCATCTGTACAAATTTAAAGGTTTCGGACGTTTCGCTGACGAAGCCTCTTGGATAGCAGGCGAAACGTCCGAAACCTTGTGATGGACCACTCCTGTACGACTGAGAGCTTACACAGACGCAAGCTGTATTTTCTTTCAAAGAAGCCCTTTCAAAGAAGCCAATAATCTGCTGCACCTTTAACTCATTCACTGCCATTCCCGAATTTATTCAGGAATTGAAAAGCATGACGTGGTCCGCCATTCCCAAATTTGTTTGGGTTTTTGTTTTTCTTGCGGGGATGCTAATAAAGCTAGTCAGACCTCTGGCAATGTTTTGCCCTCGCACTCGGGGCAGCATTTGCCTTTTGTCTATATTAGCGCTTTGTTACAGCTTCAGCTGTTGTTAAAACGCTGTCAGCCCAGCCTGCAGCCTCGCAGGTGCTGGTCGTTCCAATCAGTGGCAGTCAAAAGGACTCCCGGCACGACCATTCGGCGTCGGGTCATTGTATGCGATTGTATGCTTTGTGCATTGTGTATGCATTGTATGCTGTGCATGTGTGTGTTTCACCTTGGCGGACTTTTACTCTTGGTTTTCTTTTGATACTTTGTATTTTTTCTGTTCAGATGATTTTGATGTTTTCGATTTTGTTCCTGCTGACTTTATTTTAATACAATTTGTCAAACACAACCTCCTGCTCCCTCCTGCCTGCTTTTGAGGATCCACAACCGCCATCACCACCTTGCAAACCGTGACAACAGCCGCGACCATTTCAAGCTCAAATAACTCCAGATCCATATAACTTAGGAATTAACTATTTTTTTCTGATGAAAGAAGAAGGTCTAAGGTTTCTTATGTGGCATTAAATCTTGATGTAGTCCTAAAACTCAATATTCGATGGGTCCTGCAATTTCAGTGAAAATGACAAAAACCCTGGCACTGGAGTGCGTCACATTTTTTCACATCGTCTGACAGTGAATGAGTTAAAAAGACAACTTGCAGCATAGATCACAAATCGCTGGATTGGTTATTTTCAAATAATTAAACGCCGCACCCGAAATAGACACACAATGGAAAGAAATAATCATCTCTCTTTGACGGAAGACATTATGATGTAGCACCGCATAAAATGCCCACAGGGCGTACAAGGCGTACGGGAAGAAAAGTCACCTTATGAGCATTCGTAAAGAAATTAACCCCAAAAAAAAACAGCAACTTGATCACTGCATTTTTTGGTGCAAAATTAGATCGCCCGATGCAACGCTCCACATGAGAAACATTCCGCTGCAGCCCAAAAAAACCATACGAGAAGACTTACGGAGTTGATGATAATGGTGGGCTCCATGTATGGCACGCAAAAGGGTCCATTCGCGGAAGGGGGACGCGCCAAGTGTGGGAGAGCTCAAAATCCCAACAGTGACTGTGAGTCTCTAGTACCGTGACTCTTGCTTTCCCTCCTTCCCTGGCACACACATACACTCTCTCTCTCTTTTTCTTTTGGTCGCAACAGATTCCTCCTCTCTGTTTACCTCCCACCTCCCGCCTCCGTGTCTTCTTCATGCCTTCCCTTTGACGCCCACAGGCGCGACAAAAAAAAAAAGATTTATGTCTAATGAGCAGCAAGGGTGTAAAACAACTACAACAGAAACACCAGAAAAAAAATCTTCCGTTGACGCGTTCCAACCCTCAAAAAAACATTTTTTTTTCCTTCGTTTTGTGTTTGTCATAAAGATAAATACCGCTGTATATTAAACTGTTTTATGGGGTGTCGCCATAGTATGTACACTAGGATTGGTTAGCGGGATACGTGCCTTTTAGAGGCATCGTTTCAGAAGTCTGCATGTGAGTCGGTGCGATTGGTGGCCCCCTAGCAGCTCTTTGTAAGCGATCTCATTATATTTGTGAAGGTATGATTGTTTTGCATGACAGTTGCAGTCATCAACCGGAACCGAAGCGTTTACTGCCAACGACGAATATGATCGTCAAGGATGGTTTATAACAGCATTGAAGGAGGGGGGGGGGGGTATTTTAGCTTGTGCTGTGAAATTCAAGCTTGTACGTGACTGTAATGATGAATAGACGATGATGGCCTTGCATCACCTTTGGATTTTGGATGAGGCAGAGCATCTTGGTTGGTCACATTGATTTTGAGAGAGTGAAATAGCAACATGAGGCATTGCACACAAACATGTATTCATGTGTCTCACGTGTGTCTGTGTGTGTGTGTGTGTGTGTGTGTGTGTGTGTGTGTGTGTGTGTGTGTGTGTGTGTGTGTTTCTGATGAAAGAAGAGTGAGTGTCTAATGTTCCTTACGCTGCACTGAATGTTTATGTAGTCCTAAAAGTCTGTGAAATGTAAATTTCTCCACTACGAGACTAATAAAGGCAAATCCAATTATCTGGGTCCTGCAATTTGAGTGAAAATGACACATTTTTGCACATTGTATGGCAGTGAATGAGTTAAAAACAACCACCACTGCATATCAAGTGCAAAACATGAGGGAAAACAAATTCATACAACAAACATCTGTCCATCCATTTTTTGATTGTCACCAGGATTGTGTGCTCTTATTCCAGCAGTTTCAGGGAGTTGGCGGGGTAAACCCTGAACTGGTTGCTAGACAATTGAAGGGCACACCATCTCCACATACCTTGGGTCCAATTTTGAGTGTTCTATTAATTTATGGTGCATGTTTTTGGAATGTGGGAGGAAACTAGAGAACTCATAGAAAACCCACGCAGGCACGGGGAGAACAAGCGAACTCTCCACATGGAAGGTCAGAGACTATAGAACCCTGCACCTCTGCATTGTCAGACAGACCAACAAAAAACAATAAATAACTATGTTTTTTGTCACAGTAAATACAGTAAATATAAAGCTTACCTCAAGGTCGTCCAGAGATCGAGCCAGGCTGACACGCTTTGAAGAGCGACGTTTGGAAGCACGAAGCACACCCAAACCCCAAAACCTGGAGCCCTGTAAGAATATAAGTTGAGTTCAGAAGTATTTTTTTTCCTTCAATATTAACACACTTATCTCCTTTTCATTACCCATTAACAATAAGGGATATTTTAAATATATTGGTTGGTATAGTTTAGGCCCCAATATAGCCTTTGTAACGTTGTAATCACATACAAATTTATTTATACATATTTTATTTGTGCCATGACAAAAAAAGTAATGTTGACCACAAAAATTTGTGAGGGAGTGAAACAAAATAGCTGTCATGAAAAAGTCATTTCGGGGCGTTTGCAAAATAGACCAACAGCTCTACCTTGTGGCCGTGAAAGGTATAGCAACACTTTTGAAACTCGCTTCCTGATAGGACAAATAGGAAAAAGTCTAAATTTAATGCGCTCTATTTTCTGAGAACGTAGTTTTAACAAGAATAACGTCATGGTAAGGGAAACATCGAGTTCAACATTGCAAGAAAATATTCCAAAAATCATAAATCACAACATTACAAGGGAAAGGCTAAAATAATAGGGTTTTTTTACTTTTATCTAATAAAGTTGTAACAATATTAGGTAACGTCGTTTTATGAATCATATTAAGGGGAAAGGTTTGTGAAATGTATGCCTGACAATATTCTAATATGATTATGGCATTAATAAGAATGCTCTTTCTAGAGAAAGAGAGAGAGCTAGCGGGCTAAATATTATGCTAGACAGAGAGCTAGTGGGCTAAATATCATGCTAGAAAGAGGGAGCGAGAGAGAGAGAGAGAGAGAGAGAGAGAGAGAGAGAGAGAGAGAGAGAGAGAGAGAGAGAGAGAGAGAGAGAGAGAGAGAGAGAGAGAGAGAGAGAGAGAGAGAGAGAGAGAGAGAGAGAGAGAGAGAGAGAGAGAGAGAGAGAGAGAGAGAGAGAGAGAGAGAGAGAGAGCTAGTGTGTGAAATATGCGAGAGCAGAGGTCCTCTACCCTCAGACCGCGGACCGGTACAGGTCCGTGGGTCATTTGGTACTGGGCCGCGCAGAAAGAATAAATAATTTACATAATTTCCGTTTTATTTATTATCTGAGTCCGAACTGTTTTATTTTGAAACATGTAAAATTATCAGATTACATTCGTCTATGACTTACTCTTGACGCATGTCAAATCGCTTGTCTAGGTCACGTGATACATAAGCAAGACACTTCGGGTGTCATTGTCTCCCATTATCCCTAGATGGGACGTCTCGTTGCAGAGAAACAAGCTTAGGGCTCCCACTGATTGAGTTGTAGTGAGTTGTATTTTTCATGCGCTTTGTCCTTGTTTTTGTGGTGTATCTTATTTTGAAGGCACCTTTAAACATTACCATGGTGACCATAGAGCGTTAAGGGGCAGAGACGATGTTACATATGTTGTTGTTGTTGGCGCGATGGTACTTGGACTCTGCTAATAAAGTTGTATAAAAATACACAATGGATTCATGCTTATTATTATTTTTAAAAGAAAGAAAAAAACAGTTTCCATGCCTGCCAAGCGCTAGTGGGCTAAATAGCATGCTAGATGCTAGAGAGGGAGAGAGAGATTTTTTTTCCTTCATTCTGACCCTCTCAAAATGTTATGAAATGTAAATAGTCCTGTAATTTGAACTGGTCCAATGACCATTTATCTTATTCACAACTCACATTTTTCATACGCTCATTCTTCCGGTGGACAAACGCTTGGGTCCATTCCTCTTTGGGTGGCATCATGGGAAGAAATTCAGCAGAGCGATAGGCGGGCGGCAGGTTCCGCGCACCCTGGCCGACGCCAGCTAACCAGTTGTCATTGCTCCATGTCATTTGAGGCTCTGGGTTTCCACTGAGAGATTTGGGCCACTTTGGCTTGGAGAACCAGCGCTGGCTACCCCGAAGAGGTTCTTCTGAGAGGCTATTTATTTTCCCCAAAGTGGCTAGAGGAGGCGGGGGCTTGAATTTGAATTTTAGCCGGGGCGGAGGGCCACCGTAGAAGTCAATGAGAGAATCGGGACCGGGTAGCGACTCTGAAAGGGAGTGAGTGCTGCCACTATTTCCTGGATGATATCGTTGGCCATTATTGTCAAAGTTTCTCGGGATATGGTCAGGCGATCCGGGATTATCCCATGGACAGGTGGGGAGGAGGACCCCGGAGTGGTTTTGGATTACGGAAGGGAAATCCCTGGCGGCTCTCTCTTCGGGGGGCGAGGCATTGTCGATGCCACTGTCTCCGTTACTACTGGAGGTACCTTGTTGGAGGTTCTCCTTGGCTTGCTGCTGAGCCTCAATGTCCAGTTTGACTCGAAGCCTCTCCACCGCGTCCCCCATGTCGCTGTAGAGGACGGTGACAAAATGAAGGACATCCGGCGGAGTATGGGGGAACTCCAGGCAACCCGAGGTATCCGGATCAGGGGTGCAATCAAACCCAAAGCGCCCAGCGATGCCTGTGTGCTCCTCGTGGTTTCCCAGCTCTGGGTCGATGAAGAAAACGTGGCAGGAGGCCCTCAACGGAGCGTCTTGCGGAGTGCAGCCATTGATGATGTGCGCGGTGGTCACCAGGCAAAAAAAACGAGGGTCCTCTGTGCAAACGGCCCCAAGGACCAAGTTCTCGGTGGGAAAAGCCGCCAGAACGGCTCCCACGTCATCGCAAAGTCGGATGCAGTCAAACGTGATCTTCATCACCACCAGCGTATGGGTATCCTGCTCTGTGCCCAGCTGGCGTATTCGATCTCGAATGGCCTTCAAGCAGTCGTCCTCCGACTGCGACGTATTTAAGATCAGCTCTGTGGAGCTCAGGTAACCCACCACCAAGGTCATGTTTAAAATGCTCCAGTCTGTATTCGTTTCTTCGCTGTCCGTCAAAACCGAACGGTGTTTGTCCTTTGGCACCTGCGTTTCGCAGTTCCGCTGTTTGGACCACTGCGACATGTCCGGTTCTGACAGCGGCCTCTGCTTCCCAGCAAGCGTCTCTCGCCAGTTGTCGGAATTCGGTGAATCGTGTGAGATAGTGCGCAGGACGGCTGCCTTTTTCGGGCTGATGACAAACTTTTCGTCGTGTAAGATGGGATTCCCGATCACCCGGCCTTTGGTGTGAACGACCAAGCGCAGCGGCCCGATGCAACGACCGATCATCTGAACCACAGTCTCGTGCAAAGCTGTCGAGACGTCAGCTCCGTTTATAGCCATGATCCCGTCGCCTTGTTTGAGTCCTACCAGGTCGGCGGGACTATCCTCGAGGATACTGCTCAACAAGCATGGCCACTGTCCCGAGATGGTGAAGCCATAACCTGTCCGACCACGGTGGACCTCCACGCGACGCAGCTCACCTGGAGTGCTGAAATTGAGGTGCCTCCTTGCGCCCTCTGGTTGTCCTTGGATCCTCATCTTGCTCGCCAACACTATTGTGTTGTTGTCATTCTATGGATACACAAAAAAACAAGGACAGGAAAAACCATGGTGAAAATTTTGTACACGACAGGAGTACCAACCCTAACATATACCTCAAATCCTAAATTTGACAGAATTGATCAACAAGTATTTTGCATCTCATGTAAAATTGATGATCATGTGTAATGTCATAATTATCAATCAGTGATTTCCTTGTTAACGCATTCGCAGCCATTCCTGAATTTATTTGGGAATTCAAAAGTGTGACGTGGAACGCCATTCCAGAATTTTTTCGGGTTTTGGGTTTTCTTGCAGGGGGTAAGCGCTGGTCGAACCTCTGGCAATGTTTTCCCATTCTACGAGGGGGCAGCATTTCCCTTTTTTCCATGTTTGTTACCGCTTCAGCTGTTGTTAAAGCGCTATATAAATCAATATGGATTTATTGTCTTGTATTTTGTATTGCCTGTATTTAGGAATTAACTCTTTTTTTCTGATGCAAGAGAGTCTAAGGTTTCTTACGCTGAATTGAATCTTTATGTAGTCCTAAATCTCAATATTCTATGGGTCCTGCAATTTGAGTGAAAATGACAAAAACCCTGGCACTGGAGTGCACATTTTTGCACATCGTCTGGCAGTGAATGAATTAAGCTCCACAAAATAAGACATCACACCAAACACAATCTCATTCGCTCAACTGCCACAAAATAAGGTTTCTCATCATATAGGAGTATAGTTGATTTTTTTCCTCCATATGTTTTGGGGGGAAAGCAGATTTTTGGGAGGGTTTGGGAGCCTTTTTTACTAAAGGCTTTCAATGGGTGCAATTACTATACGTATAAGCAAGTTTTAGGTATTTGTGGCCAGACTGGTCCATATATCCGTGAAAAGCGGGTGAGGGTTGATTTAAACAAATTATTTAAATAGATTGGATACATTGATCCACCTTCTGATCGGATCGGTTATCTTTTTTTAACTCGCTGATCTCTGGTCGGCTCTAAAATCCTGATCGTGTGAAGGCGACCTAAACTCATCGACTACCATAACCGGTCACACCAAACCTTAGTCTTAACTCTAAACCAAAACCATAATCCTGCCATTGTGTGTAACCTCTTTATTTTTACACGATTACAACTATGTTACTTCAAACAGTTCCTTTCGGGATTTATGATCCGATTTTTTTTCCTGATTAAAATGGTTTCCTGCGGGGAAAATTGTTCAAGTCACATTAATGCAAGAACTCATAAATAATAATAATATAATATCACGTTGAAATGAGTACATCGCCAGCAAATGAGCCAAGTCTATCTTGGTTTGGGTGAGTTATTATCTGTCGAGGATAAACGCACAGAAGGCTTTTATATCCTCCTTCGAAGCAGAGTGCCAGCTGGCTCTCCCCCTTAACAAAAACACTTAAATGAGGACCAGACGTTTGGTATTTGACGACTTTTTTCACATGTCACATTTTGGAAACATGCTGAAGTAAACCACAGGAAGCGATGTTTTTTTTCAATCCCATACTGTATCGCGTTTTACAACGCTTGCCACAGACGTTAGCGACCACCACAACTACTACTACAACACTTATCTTGTTATTTACGCTACCGAACTTTTTATATTTACCTTGTATGGTGTCGGAGGTTCCTCCGCCCCGAAAACAGTCCGCGCAGCTTTTTAAACGCCCAAAACTGACATTTCACGTCACGCGACCTCTTTTTTTAAGGGCAGTTATTCCAAACAATACATAAGGGTCGTGATTTAGGTCTTGTCCATATGCGAACGTGTCGTGAACGCGCCCCCTCCCGTCGCTCACGCGCACAAGGCAGCTTGAACAAAAGCCACATTGACGGTAACCATGACAACGCAACGTCTCGGCGTCACCTTGCCCGCCCCTACTGTCCGTATGTCCAATCGCCTTCACACTAAATATTCAAAATGAATACTATGATCCTATTGGCTTCTGATGTTGGTGGGCGGGGCGTCAATACCGACAAACGGTTGAAAATATTTTTAAAGTTAAAATTTATCGGAAAATATATTTAAGATACATATACAGTATTACATATACGTTTTGCGATAATCAATTGTAAAAAATGTATTTGGCTCAACATTGTAAAATATAACCCAGCCTTCAAATCCACAAATACAAGAAACATTACACTATTTAACAGCAAAAAACCCATAACATTTTATATTCAAAATATTTCACTTGAAAAGAAAATGTGCAAAAAATCATTTTTTGCGCAGTGGTCTCAACATTATTTTTATCTCAAATATTAATTTAGTTTGGATATTTTATTGAATTTGGTTAAAACCAATAATTAATTGTATTGCATTCCCAAATGGTTCGTTCGTTTCAAGACATTCATTTCATTCGTTTCGTCTGCGTGTGTGCGTGTGCGTGTGTTTTGAGGTACTCGACAAATGCAGTTGGATTCATAATTTACCGCCACACCCCTCAGGCGCGTTGCAAACAAAACAACTCAGGTCAAAGTACTCCAAGTAGCCTTTCCCTGTCCCGCCCCTACAGGTTGAGGAGGAGCTACGGAAGCTCACCAAGGCACAGAAATGACTGAAAACTACAAATACAGGAATATCAGGTCAAACAACTGTATTTCTTTCAATTCTTCAGCATTTCAAACAAGTGTGTGCATTTCTTACATGCGTGTATTTTGCTTGTGAAGGAACTAAAAACTGAAAGTGGGAAAAAAACAGAAAAAAATTATATTGATGCTACAATGGAATTTGCGATTTTGTTCTTCCCGCCTGTGGAAGACGGCAGAATCATCTTCTCCAGGAGGTTCATCATGCGCTCCTGAAGCTGCATAGATTGGACTTGTAGCAGGTTCTGCTGGTGCAGGGCCCGCCGGACTTCCCTGCATGTGTCCTCTATGGCTTGGTTGGAACGTTTTTGTTGCCGCAGCATGGCCTGCATCAGCTGCAGCTTCTTCCGCTTCAGGGAATGATGTCTTTTTGTGTTCTTTTGCTTGCTCAAAGTTGGATGGGAGCTGCAGAGAAGATCATGGGCCAATTAATTAGGGAAAGAACATTGACGCCATGAAATGGCTGCAAGATCAGGAACAAGGCTCTAATTGTCTGGGACGCAAATGCGATTCAAATAATTTTACGGAAAAAAAATTGGACCTAGCCTTTTTCTTCAATACGAAGAACAACTCATCTGAATCAACAACAAATCCCTGAATATTAAAAGAAATCCTAGAAAACCCATGATTGTGAACTCTGCTTTAGTGACTTTTTTTTTAATCTGAGAAAGGAATAAAACTGAGATACCTATTCCCAATTTTCAAAATGTTATGATGATGATGCATAACTTTAACTGGAAAATGACAAATACATTTCATTTATAAGCGCCTTTCAAAACTCTCAAGGTCACTTTACAGTCACAGGATAAGATTTTCTGTCGGTGAGCAAAGTGGATTGGTGGATGCTGTTTTTTAACACGGATTGTGATTTTTTTTTAGTTAGGGGCGGAGGTGTGGGGGCGCTTATGATTGCCTTATTTAATAAATTAAAAATAATAAGATCTGGACTACTTGGAGGCCTACGTTCAGTTTGCGCGATGAATTGTAGCGATCAAAAAGTCAATTGATTAATCACACCCTCGTACATCATGTAACTACTGTATGTCAACATTTCCGTTATGTCTCTTTAAAAAAAGTATTTGTAGACATTAACTCATTCACTGCCATTCACATACCTCTGAAGATGGAGGTTACTGATTCGCTGTGGCGACCCCTTGAAGGGAAAAGCCGAAAGGAAAAGAAGAATATTCTGGGATTTAAAATATGATGTCGAGCGTGATTCCCGAATTAGTTCGAGTTTTTGTTTTTTTCCTGCTTGTGTGCTGATAAAGCGCTGGCCAGACATCTGGCAATGTTTTCCCTTCCACAAAGGGGCAGCATTTCCCATTTTTGCACTTTGTTCCAGCTTCAGCTGCTGTTAAAGCGCTATACAAACCAATGTCTGTATTGCATTGTATTTTGGACAGCCACCCTCATTTCACGCTCATATAACTCCAGACCCATATAATTTAGAAATTAACTTTTTTTTTTTTATGAAAGAAGACCGTATAAGGCACAGGTGTCAAAGTCAAGGCCTGGGGGCCAAATCCGGCCAGCCACATCATTTTTTTCGGCCCGCGAAAGCAAATCAAACTTTTGAACTTGTGAATTTCCATGATGCTTGCTAAAATCCTAACCAAATTTCACATTATTTGATGTAAACCACAATAACAGTCATTATTTTTGACTTCAGATTTGAAAACTAGTTATTCATTAATGCGTTATGCGCTCTACATGTAATATGTGGAGGGGATTAAACATTCTAGTGGCTTCTCTAAATTCATAACAGCCCTCAAGAGGAAACCATAACTACAATGTGGCCCGTGGCAAAAAAATGACCGGTCTCAGGTTTCTTACGCTGCATTGAATGTTTATGAAGTCCTAAAAGCCAATATCCTGTGGGTCCTGGAATTCAAGTAACAATGACAAAAACCCTGGCACTGGAATGGACACATTTTTGCACACGTCTGGCAGTGAATGAGTTAATTAGATAAAAATATGCTTGAATATTCTCCAGCTGAAAGTCCGTGTGACGTGACAGGAATGTGGCCATTACCTGGATCCACGTGTGTGCTCACTGTCAGAGCTCCATGAATCCAGCTCCTGCTTGACCTCCATTTCATCCGAGGACCCAGTGTATTCGGGCAGGAAGCCCATCAGCTCCTCCCCTGGCTGGGCCAAGGGGGTGTCGGTGGCCTGGGAGGCAGTCCCGGCGCTCGCCGAAGCCTGGGATTCGGCCTGGGACTCGCTCCAGTTGCCCCTTCCCACCTCCAACGGCGTGGTTAGGATCTTCTCGATGGCCATGTAATACGGCCAGTCGGGCGTCTCGCCGCTTACCATGGCGTTGGATTTAAGTCGCCTGTTACAAGAGGAAAAGAAAACAAACAATGAGTGACACTTTTTGGATCGGGTTGGAGAAGTTTGAGATCGACCGGCCTGTATTGGAAGGACATGTTTGTGATCTTCATTTTGATCTCCTCTTTGAAGCGCTGCTCGCCCGTCAGCTGGAAAAAGCGCTGCGACATCCTCTCGTAAACCTTGGCGTTCCTCTTGCTGGTTTTCAGCTCGTTGTGGTTCTCCTCCCAAACATAGAGCAGGGCCTTCATTTCGCCGTCGGTCCAGTTGGGGGCCCGCCGGTGCTTCTCACCCTGAGTAGGAGAAATAAGATAGCTAAAATCATCCCCCGCCGCCATTTTTCCTCCTCCAAAAAGGGTTTTGGTTTTGAAAGCCTTTTAGTATTATGCAGTGAGCTTGCGAGGCGAGCGGGGAAAGCGCACGCCAAGGCCTGCCTCTACACCACGCCCCTCCGGGACAGACTGAAAGAGCACTCAAAATGGGGCCTACAGAGGGAGAGGAATCCGGTTAAAAGCTTTTAGTGCATGATGATGTCACAGTTGCCCCGGCGACGGGCTTGGGAGGCCCTTCTTTTTCACCCTAACCACTCCCATCCTTCCAACCCCCGCCGCTCAGCCTTCCTGCTGCCACTGCATTGAGCTGGGACATAAAAAGCTTTTAGCTGAAAGGCAGCAATATGAGCGGGCGCCATTGATGAAATGCGGGCGGGGGAGGGGAGGAATGTGCGCCGAATGCCTTTTGGTTCCTTCACGACGAGGCAACCCAGACAGTGCTGCCTTGAAAAGCTTTTGTCGAATCACTTCATTCCCTGCAGTGTTGGCTTCTCAATCTGGGGTCCACAAAATACATCATAAACCTCGTGTAGTTTTCACAAAACACAAACATCCATTTGGGGACTGGCATTGCTTATTCCTCCTCATTTTTAGATTCATTCACTAATTCACTGCCAGGCATGTGCAAAAATGTGCCCACTCCAGTGCCGACGTTTTGTCATTTTCACTGAAGTTGCAGCACTCACAGAATATTGAGGTTTAGGTCTACATAAACATTCAATGCAGGGTAAGAGACCTTAGTCTCTATTTATTCGTCAGGGAAAAAGAGTCAATTCCTAAGTTATATACTACAATGTGTCTGGAGTAATATTGGGTGCAAGTGTGGGCGACTGCACAAAGGACAAATGCTGCCCCCTCGTGGAAGGGAAAAACATTGGCAGAGGTCTGACCAGCGCTTTATCTGCAGGCCAAAAACCAAACCAAAACCAAAACCTGAGTAAATTCGGGAATGGCGCTCCACGTCATATTTTCAATTCTTAAATAAATTTAAAAAACCTCTCTCCGATTGTGATTTATCACTTAAATAGGACATTGCTGACCGGATGGAGTCTTTTGGGATGGGGAGACAAAGGGCAAATTATTACAGGAATAAATCTGTTTTTTTTTTTCAATGTGAAAAGATGTGTAGTTTTGAGTTTTATTTTTACTCTAGGCATATTTTCCAGAATAATAAAAAAACAGTAAATTAGTATTACTGAAAATCACTTATTTACACTTATTAAAATACGAATTTCTACCCACCCAAACATAAAAGTTTGCATTAATGTCATTAATATCAAAATATTTAGATTTAAGCTAACTTTAATCTTGTGACATTTTTATCTCTCAATGTTTTCTCCCTGAAAATACTTTGTTCTCATAACATGACATTTTAACGCAATTTAAGCAAAAGTATAGTTGTTGATCCAGCTTTCATGGCCATACGTGCACGAATGCACAGGTCATCTATGAAATTAATTTACTCTTTGGACTGGCAACACAAAAAAAGCATGAGCCAACTGGCGAACTTCTCTTTCTTTTCTTTTGCGGGGTTTAAAGTGGAAGTAATCCAGACTGTTAATCCAAGGGACAGACTAATCTACAGATAAACCAGTTCATGTCATTCAAGTAATTCACTGTTAAATTTTATTTCAAAAGACGTGTTTGTGTGTTATTTTATTTGTCTTATTAATTTAAAGGTTATTTTATTTTAAAGAAAATAAAAAGATAGTTCTATTATAAGTGTTCATTATAAATACAATCTTCAAACGTGATTTTAATTTTGCAAAAGTCAAAATACATCTGTCATAAGAAAAGGGCATTTTCAAAATAAGAGGTTATGGTTTAAAAATAACACAGAAAACACTTTAATGCCAATTTGTGCACATATATATTAACACATACATACAATGTTGATACATCCACCCTTAAAATGTAAATGTTTTTAATACTGACACATACCATTTCATAGCAAAAATGACAACACAATAAAAAAACGACGCATAACTAAGAAATGTATCTAAAATAAATATAAATATGAAATCAAGAGATCACCAAAAATAATCAGAATAGGATGTAGTTGCCAAAACATAACGTTAGAGGTCAGCAAACACCCATGCTTAAATGAAATCGCCATGATGGCATTCACATTCTTGACATCAAGTCTCACAGTATCACCTAATAGAACACTGACTGAATTGTACCGTATGTGCACATTGGTGTCAAAATGCAATATCTCAGGTCATGCAGCCGATTACAGTTGACTTGTTTTTGTTGTTGTTATTTTGTTTTTTTTTTTCTCGGTCACCGTTCCTTAAGAAAGGAGTAGGGGAAGTCCTCAGAGCACCATCGTGAAATTATGGAGGGTGGAGGGCATCAAAAATGTGACATCGTAGCGATTTTTCAGTTTGGACTCAACGTCTGTTGTCGTTTCGTTGGTTACATAATACTTGGAATAAAAAAAAATGACAGCATGAATGTTCATATTAATTTTCCGATCCGCTTTAGCCACGCTGTAAAGAATAAATCGTTGGGGGAAACGCAAATACAGTACAACATTGTTAAAATGTACCCCCCAAAAATGCAAACAGAATGAAACCTGCTGCTTTCAAAGCCACATTTCTATTTTAGGGTTTGTTTCTGTAAGACGGAATGGTATCGTTTTGTTGGCTATTTTACATGACATTGTGGCGGGCACTAAGACTATGTATCTCACCCAGCAGGTGTACAGCAAGGGGCGTGGTTATGATAAGACTACAGTGAGACCTCAATTTACAAACACCTCAACTTACAAACTTTTTGTCTTACAAACGTCAAATTTATGAAAATTAAACCTTATAATAAGCACTATTTTCATAATACACACCCACCACGGCTGGCGGAGTGATCTTCGGCGGAAGCACACGACCTAACAGCACCAGATGTTAAATTACCAACAGTCCTTATGGAAGGTGACTCTCCTTCCATAAGCCATCAACGACCATCAAAAAGGTAAATAAAACTTTATTTTACAGCACAGTTTATTTCTTTTATTACAGTCGTCATGTAATGCGCCTCTCTTTCCAAACAGCAATTCCCTTTGACCTTCGACCTCCAACGCCAAGTGACTTTATGATACAATGCAGTGTATTTCTTTCATTCCAATACAATAGCAACTTTATTATACATAGAATAAGGTATGTTGTGTGTAGTTTTAAGGCTTATTTAGTTGAAAAGTATATTTTATGGAAACCCGGGAACGGATTATTCCTTTTTTAATGGTTTCCTATGGGATTTATTTTTTTGAGATACACACTTTTCGCCTTACACACTCTGTCTGGGAACCAATTAAGTTCGTGAGTTGAGGTCTCACTGTATTTTACTGCATATTCCCATGTTCAAGTCAGATCCACTTGTTAGCCGTTGCAATAAAAACGTCTCTACATTCAGTCGTGTGTGCTCCTCCCTCAATGGCTACGACATCATCCTTTTGGACCCTAATAATTTTCGAAGTAAGCGTGTCACACGCCCCGCAGACAGTTGCACTTGACGCAGGAAGGAAAGTACCGCCTTCAGCAACGTTAATGCCGGTTAAACGCTGTCTTTTCTGTGATTTCACACTACACTGGCATTTTTAAGACACTGCATTGAGTGGGGAAATTGTTTTTTCTATGTTGACCCTGGATAAAAACATATGGGGAAATGCTAAAACGGATGCTAACTTTTAGCATACGGTTGTGCGTCAAGCTAAAATCCACATTCTCAACGCACGAAAGACAGGTTAAAATTTTCCGCTGTGTTAGTAATTGTGCATGAAATTTGCGTTTGGTAGCGTAACAGTGCAAACAAAAGTAGTTTTCAGTCATTTCGACGCTATTTAACGACAGCTGTGTGACAGATTGTGAGCGTTTTGGGCTATCTTAAAAAGGTACTCTGAGTTTTGGTGAGCGAGGCAAGTGAAAGGCTCGACTGCTCCACCCCCACCCAAGTACTTGAAGGTAAAATCCAGACCACCCTCTACAATGTTTTTCTTGATGAACTTTAACATCTGGCTCATTCTCTGGGAAGACATTCATCCTCGGTGATGCCCTGAGCCTTGAGCTCCTCCAAAACATTGTCCAGGTGGCCCGGGTCAGGGTAGCCGTGGCCCGTAAGGTTGGAGCCAAATTCTGTCTTGTGGTGTATCTCGTTCCAGATGACTGTGTCTGATTCGCCAGTGGTGCTGGACGTGCCCACGGAGAATATGAGGCGGCGGTCCCACGCCACCAGAAGCAGCCTCAGAACCTGAACAAGCAAGGCTGATTTACACTTTGTGGATTTTTATGTCATTGTCACACATCACTTAACAACTGGTTCGGACTTGGGCAAGCGGCATGGAATTTTTCAAGTTTGATTTGCTTTTGTGGGCCGAATTAAATGTCGTAGGCCAGATTTTCCTCCGGGCCTTGACTTTCACACCTGTGCTCTAATGGCCCCCAAAAATTGTCGGACACATTTTTTGGACACTAAATCACATAATGCGTTCGTATAGCGACAGTACTGGAGTTTTAGTTTGCTGCTGCATTAAATTATTACTGAGTGTTAGAATTAAATTTGGATAAACATGACGAGAACCGGGGAGTAGGAATTCCAATGTGAATATTATTTTTTCCCTAACAAGGCTGCAAAGTACTCCTTTGGGCTTCCTCAAGAAATTCCTAACAATACCTTTCGTCCTTTGTCGCTGTCCGGGAGGTAGCAGTGTCTCGGGAAGCCACGGGCTGTGAAGGGTTTACCGGGGTTTGAGTGCTCCAAGCCCTAATTAGAAATAAATAAATAAATAAAACACCATTTGTTGGAATGCGGACACTCCCCTACTTACGAACATTCGAGTTACGAACATTTTTGTATTAACATATGAGTAATAAATAAATAATAAATAAACATTTATTTTACTAAATGTTTATTTTTCGGTACAAACTAATACAAGTTACTTATGCAAGCCTTAAGCATACTCATGACCTTGAGAGTTGTGAAAGGTGCTTATAAATGAAATGTATTATTATTACTGTATCTATTAGCTTTCTATCTATTTGAGTTACTTCCGGGTTGAGTGAACTTCTGGCGCATGTGGCTGCCGCTACTCACCCACAGAAAAGCTTATCCTGTGACTGTAAAGTGACCTTGAGAGTTTTGAACGGCACTTATAAATGAAATGTATTATTATTATTATTATTATTATTATTATTATCATATAAACCTTAAACATACTTATATACGCCTTAAATATACATTCCATACAAAATATAGCACTGAAACAACATTACAAACAACCATTTGGAACGATCTCGTTCGTAAGTTGAGGAGTGTCAAACATATAGCAAACACCGGCAATAAATGACTTTGCAGAATGTGTTGGCAACTTTACCTGAATTCCAGGAGGAATGTTGTAAATGATGCGGATAGTTTTGCAATCTGGGTGTCCGGGGAGCGAGTGGGGGATGACGTGATACTCCATCTTGCCAGGAGGTTGGTTCCCAGTTTTGACGCCGTATATGGTCTTGCACGTGGGGCACTGCAAACTGCCGTCCTTGTTACCGTTGTTGTACATGGCCACCAGGCACTGCAGGTGGTACTGATGACCGCATTGCGCCAGACGGCCAACCGACTCGGCGCGAGAGATGCCGCCCACGCCGGGCCCTTTGTAGCCCGACGGTCCCGACAGGACTTCCATGCAGATGGTGCAGTCCTGCACGGTTGAAAACATGACACAACTGTCAGTTGATTTCCTTTTTTGTGTGTTTTCAAACACAAAATTTTTGTAAAAACTTTCAGAATTTGGTGGGAAATGAATTACCTCTTCAGGGGGGTTGCGGACTTTCTGAAGGTATCTCTTCACCACCTCCTCAGGGGTTCTACCTATGACGAGAAAGCAGACCCAAGGTCGTTTCGACGAACCTCCCGAACATGTAATGTTGGGTTCTTTCTCTTTCCAGACCTTTGCGGGCCTGCTTCTTGGTGGTTTTGCGACAGCAGTGGCCCAGACCCGGTACGGGTTTGATGTCGCTTTTGCTAATCGGCGGTGGATGGAGCACCAGTTTGGGAGGACGGGTCAAGCAGACAGGAAGACCCGCCGCGCTCATGAGAATGCCGGTAATCCCTAAAAAGGGAACATGTACAATTTTTTTTTCAAAATCATAATGCAAATGAAACCTATAGTAACTGTTATGTGTATGTCTAAAATCTGTATCTTTTTTTTAAAGCCTCTTTACGAGAAAAAGTCCAAATGGTACAACCACAAATTCATGCGATTTCAGAGGAACACGCACAAAAAAAAGTTATATCGCGAAAGTAGTCTTGTTTTTTCAAGAAAAACAAATCACATAGGCAGGAAACAAATTAGATTTAGCAATCAGGATAAACATTTTATTTGTTCTTTGTACTTTCATTCTTATACTGTAAATAGCACAGCCACCTTATGGTGACACAATACAGTTAGATACATATCAAATATGCTTTTTTAAATAATTGCACAATGTACAGTTTTTTAATGAAACATTTTTTGCACAGTTACAGTATACATCTGTCTTCTGACATTTTTTATTATGCTTAGAATATTTTTTCACCCTCCCAACCCCGAAATGCTGCTGTGGACTGCAAATGTCCCCATTGTGGGACTATTAAAGGCTTTCTGATTCTGATTCTGATAAGCATCATTAAATCCAATTTTTCAAAAATGAAGTAAAACCCAGGAACCCAGCATTTTTTTTTTGTTCTTTTGACTTCAAGACGGTGCCGCGACAGTGGCTGCCTTTCCAGCAGCTCCTGTATTTTATTTTTCTACTTTCATTCCTTTCATAACTTTGCTGCTGTGAAATGTAAATTTCTCCACTGCGAGAATAATAAAGGCAAATTAAATCCAATCCAATCAACTCTCCCAAAAATAATCCCTATGTTTAAAAATGTTATATCAAATATCGTTTTACATGTTATATTTTCTGAAGTTAAATGATAATGAAAAGTGGATCAATATAAAATGGCAAAAAAAATCCCAGCTACAAACAAGATTGTGCTGAAATGCTTTATCTTGCTGATACAATCAATGATGTCAATGATCCATTGACAAATTCCTGGCGATGCAAAGGATCACGCTTGTGCAGAAAAATCCAAAATATCTGTCAGTCGATCAATTAAAGTATAATAATAGTGCACTTTTTATTCTGGAAAATACTTTTTTTATTTGTCCAAAATAAGCAGGAAAAAAACTATTGGTAACAAAAAGTATTTTATTTTGGGGGAAAAAATCCTATAAAAATGGGGGTTCTTTATTTATGCAGGGATTTCATGATTATGAGACATGTAAAAATCATATAAGAGATTTTAATTCCTGCAAAGATAACATTATTTATTTCATTTGATTGGCACACCATGAATGCGCTTTAGGTATGCCTTTTTTATGAAAAAAAAAAAAAAAACAAGATAATCAATATGCTCACCAGCCAGGGCAGGGTGCACAGGGCTGGAACCATTCAGGTTCTTGACAGGGACAGTTGGCACCCTGCAAGACAAAAAGAGAATCCATTGATACTTGACAGGTCAGTGTTGAGGTTCTAAAATCCGATCAGTCTGCTGTGAACAGGTGATGCGTTCACACAGCTGGCCGCAGCATATGTCAAGTTCTACCACACGTCAGCAGGTTAAGGAGCTTTTACACAGTCATAGAATAGATGAGAGGCTTGGATATAAACCACTTTTGGAGCTTCAGACCCTCCTCCCCCCACCCGACAGACATTTTAGTGTTATTTTGTCATCACATTACAACACAATATTGAAAAAACTGAAAAGCTTTGATCGAGCGTGTTCAAACGAGGTACGATGACTCCATGTGGTTTGTCGCAATTGATTTTACTCCAACTAGCACGGCATTGTTATTTGAAAGAGGACAATGTGTCGTTTTGTTGTCACAATATGGAAGTCGGTGTGGGTCTGAAGTGCAAGTACAGTGAAGTCAAGCACTCGCACTGGTGCTAAGATAACACTAGTCAACAGCAAATTTGAATTGCTTGCATCTTTGATTAACTCATTAACTCCCAGACGTTGTATAAAAATGTGTCCTCTCCAGTGCCAGGGTTTTTGTCATTTTCACTCAAATTGCAGAACCCACAGAATATTCAGTTTTAGGACTACTGTACGTACATAAGTATTCAATGCGGCGTAAGAAACCTTAGACTATTTTCTTTCACCAGAAAAAAAGTTAATTCCTAAATTATATGAGTCTGGAGTTATCTCAGCCTGAAATGCGGGCGGCTGTACAACATACAATACAATACATACATCTTGATTCATACAGCGCTTTAACAACAGCTGAAGCTGCAACAAAGCGCTAACATGTACAGAAGGCAAATGCTGCCTGCTCGTGGAAGGGAAAAAAAAACAGTGCCAGAGGTCTGACTCTGCTGTGTCGGCACCTCCAGCAAGAAAAACCAAATCCGAACAAATTCGGGAATGACGCACCATGTCACACTTTTCAATTCCCGAATAAATTCGAGAATGGCAGCGAATGATTTTTTTTTTAAAGTGGAAAAATTGGTATTTTCACACAATTAATGTGATACTTACGGCCGGCCACTTTTGATGACGGTCATCTCAGAGAATATTTCAGTAATCCACACACGAGGGACAAAAAAAGAGCTCCTGCTCCTACGGTCGAGTTGAACGGTGACGTGACTTGTCGCACCTCGTCTGGCTCTTTTATAGCGCTAATCCACCTTTTCCCATCTGGCGACTTAACTCAAGTTGTAGGCCATTCGAGCGTCACGTCACGGATTAGCCGGCAAGCCATATTTGGCCAGCCATTAGGGGCCACGCGTATTTACTTCCGCAAACTTTCACACAATTTGGCTTATCTGAAATTGGATTGTATAAAACGAGTCCTTTTTTTATTTTAAAAATGTCATTTACTCATTCACTGCCATTGAATTCACTGAATTGAAAATATGATGTGGAGCGCCATTCCCAAATAAGTTGGGGTTTTGTTTTTTTATTGCGAAGGGGTGCCGATAAAGACCTCTGGCAATGTTTTTCCCTCCTACTAGAGGGCAATATTTGCCTTTTGTACAGCCACCCCATTTGAAGCTCAGATAACTCCAGACCCATATAATAATAATAATAATAATAATAATAATAATAATAATAATAATAATAATAATAATAATAATAATAATAATAATAATTATTATACATTTGATTTACAAGTGTCTTTCAAAACTCTCAAGGACACAGTCACATAATATTTTTTTCTGCGGGTGAGCAGCGGCAGCCACACGCAAGTAACAAAGTAAAAAACTGGAAATTAACATTTTATGATGATGATAGAAGATAGTCTGAGGTTTCTTACACTGCATTGAATGTTTATGTAGTCCTGGAATTTGAGTGAAAATGACAAAAGCCCTGGCACTAGAGTGGACACATTTTTGCACATCGTCTGGCAGTGAATGAGTTTACAGTAAAGTCTCGTTATATCGATATCGGTTATATCGATAGTACCGCTTATTACGATACTATTTTCATTTGCCTTGCACATTTCTAGTCTTTTTATGTATAATTAGTACCGTTTAGTACGATACCCGGTTATTAAGATAATCCGGTTATTACGGTGCTCCTTTTCATCCCCCGCCGGCCATTTTTGTTGTTTATATCGATATATCCGTCGCGCCATTGGTCAACTTGGTCACGTGTCTTGTTACGTGAGCCGCCATCGGTCGCGCCATTGGTCGACTTGGTCACATGAGCCGCCATCGGTCGCGCTATTGGTCGACTTGGCCGTGTGACTTTGTCACGTGACACGCCATCGGTCGCGCCATTGGTCAACTTGGTCACGTGTCTTGGTTACGTGTCACGCCATCAGTCGCGCCATTGGTCGACTTGTTCAGGTGACTTGGTTACGTGCCCAGCACCCGTGTAGCAGAGCCATTTTCATTTTCAGACGCAAGCTCGTGTGTAGCAGACGAGATTGAAGTGTTTGTGTTAAAAGGTAAAAATGGGAAGCAGAAGAAGATTGATGACTTTTTTAAATTGTATACATAATACAGTAAGATGTAAGCGTTGCAGTTTCCCTGTTGTGTTATGTACATGCCCACTGTACTGTATATGAATGCAATCGTTTTTTGCAACAATGTTTCTTGTTTTGTCTGCTGAAGCGCGATGATTTTGAAAATTATTAACATTCCATACTGTGTATTAAAGGACAGCCGATGTCACTTTTTATTCAAATGCAAATAAAAATGACTTCACGCCAAGACGTCTTGCATTGCTTGTGAATCCAAACAATGGCTTCAGATTCGGATAATATGCTTTCTTGTTACACATCCTGTTATGAATATGTTTCAAATACACTGTAGTTCTGAAGATTAAAGCCTACATGTTTACAATCATTAAAGAATTATATGTGCCATTTTGAGGCAACATTGGGGGAACATCTCTCACCCAAAAAAAAAGGGAGCTAATGGCCAGCTCCGTTTCTTATATGGCGCTTGGCTGCCCTCTTTTGGCGGCTTTTGTTTAATGCACTTCGGCGCAGGATCGGATATATCGATAGTCCCGGTTATATCGATATTTTTTCGGACTCCCTTGAATATCGATATAACGAGACTTTACTGTATATAATTTTGCTTGTTTACGTAATTTTAGCTCATTTCTGTGTAAGAGGAAACAGAACTTCATTCACCGTTGTGACAGTTTCAGCTTTCTCAAGCCACAAAGTAAAATTCGTGTCAAAGTAACGATAAATATCAAATGTGAAGTTAGCGTACGTCCTTTCTGTGTCAATCTGATGACACTCTCGCTATGGTTGTATTATGTTTGTTTACCAACAAGCAAGGAGAGGCATGTCAGCCAGTCACGTTTTTTGGATTGCGGCTAATCTCCAGGCATTAGGCCAGCTTCCATCTGGAACTGGGAAAGCGTTTGTTCATGTGCAATTCATAAATTAAGTCATTATCTTCACAGAAAGAGGAGAAAGATCCTGATATGAATTCTTCATTGCCCAAACCGGGTTCAGACTCGACTCGGATGTCTCCCTGCGGTACTTTTAGTGACTATCCATGCATTGTAATGACTATCCTTGACATTGCAGCCATTTTTATGACATTTGTGATTATTATTATTATTACTGTATTTTCCGGTGTATAAGGCGCACCAGAGTATAAGGAGGACCCCCCCCCCACTGAATTGTGTCTATTCAAACTTTTTCCACATATAAGGCGCACCTCCGATGAATGAAAAAAGTTTTCCAAATATGTATAAGGCACATCACATTATAAGGTGCTACAGTAGTGACTGGGGTTACGCACTACTTTGTATACAGGTGGAAATGGAGTCATGGCAGCTGACAGTCGTTATGAGACCTGTTGTGGCTCAATATTACTTCACATATAAGGCGCACCTGCGTATAAGGCGCAGGGTCATCTTTTGAAGAAAATCAAGGCTTTTGGATGTGCCTTATACCAGTGTTTGAAACTCGTGACAAAAAGTTACCGGACCCCAGGGCAGACAACTCTCAAAAGTTGCCTGCCCTATTTTTAACAACCTGAAACACAATAAGACGACTAATCGCAAGAAAAAAAACATTGTTGCAAAGTATTAAAGGACAACTGACGTCTCCGGACAAGTTGTGTCCATAATTTGTAAAATGGCTTCAAATGACTTCTACTGAGCGTATTTTAATAAGATTCCACCGCAGATAGCTATATTTTACATTTTAAGACGTGCGCTGAATATTCCGGAAGTCTTGTTTTTGAGTTGGTGACGAGTCCGTACGTGATGTCACTGAAGGAACGTCCCTGACCGAAAAAAGGGACACATTGTAGCAGTCCTTCCATCACGTCAATGCTTGTTTGGTCTGAAAACGTCATGTTGCACCAAAAAGAGCCAGAAGAGGGCGACCAAGCTCCATATAAGGAATTTATCAGCCTGTGGAAACGGGCTGATTAATTCCTCACAGGGAGCTTGGTCGCCATTTTCTGCCTCTTTTCTGGGACGTTACATTGCAATCCAGATGCCTCAAAATGACACGGAAGGACTTCTTTAATCAATTGCAAACATGTATGCTTTCCTCTTCAGAAGTATTTGAATCATATTCATAACTGGATGTGTAACAAGAAAGCATATCTGAAGATGAATCTGAAGCCATTGTTTTGATTCTCCAGCAATGCAAGACGTCTTGGCGTGACGTCACGAACTGGGGGCGGGACTTTCTGAAAATGCCCAATTCGCAGCTCAATTTTTGGCAGATTTTGGACACGAAGTCATTTTTATTGGTGTTTTGCATTTGACTAAAAGTATCATACTGCGTGTTTTGGGTATTTTAGATGCTATAAAACGTTTTTCTGATGTCAGTTAAGAAACAAAAAAGTGACGTCGATTGTCCTTTAAGGATTGATAATAAAAATATATAACAGAACAACACTTCAAAATTAAGTAATTCAGAATCAGAATCAGAATCAGAATACCTTTATTCGTCCCGCAATGGGGAAATTTGCAGTCCACAGCAGCAATTGAAGAGGGAATTGATGTGCCTACCACAAATGCTCCCTTGCTTAATTTGTCGTAAATATCCCTTGCTGATGATTTTGCTCCAGTTGTCGTTTGTCCATACACTGTTCAGCATGTTGCACAATGCAATGTTTGCGTTGCGTCGTCTGCTACAAGCCACGTAAGCTCCTCTTTCCACAATGCTTTTATTGTACGTTTATGTTTTGTAGCGTCATAAATTTTGTGAGCTTATTTTGAATCTTTCTTCTGGGGCTGAGGTTTTGGCTTGATTCCTAACCACGAATCCATTTTTTCTTGTGTTCTCTGTGCGTCTACGTTGGAAAATGATATGCAAATGCACCCGCAAGCACAAAGTTATTCGATGCAGGCTTCCGATTAGCTGCCGAGTATGCAAATTGCCAAACTAACAGAAATTCCGAAATTTCCAAACCGAACGAAGATTTCGAAATCAGAATAAAGCAAACCTTTGATTTGAAAAAAAAATATTTCATTTTTTTTTCTTGAAAAATTTGTCGGCCACCCGGGCTGTAAGTTGTACGCCCGACGTAAAAGTTGCACGCCCCGGGCGTCCGGGCTGGCGTTATTTCAGACACTGGTAATACTGAACCATAACAGGTCTCACAACTACTGTCAGCAGCCACTGAACAGCCATTTCCCTTGTAGAAGAAGTAGTGCGTAATGGCAGCCTCTTGTAATTTGGTGTGCCTTGTATTTGGAAAACCTTCATATATTTATGTATTATATTTAGAAAACGTTTTTTCATTCATTGAAAGTGCGCCTTATATATGGAAAAGGTTTGAAAATACACCATTCATTGGGGGTGTGCCTTATACTTCAGAAAATACGGTAAATGATTTTTTTTAAATGGAGGTTAAACTAGCACATACACATCCCCAAGTAATCCTGCTCACGAGTAAATGAAGTGACCAGCAGACTGCAAGATAATGGAAACGACACCTCTTGCCCTCTGCACTCTTGGCCGAGATAATCAGCGAGCAACAGGTGGAGCTCTGTGTGGATTTTGATCAGAAGGGCTCTTGATTTTCTGACGTGGGTGCCAGCAAGCTCGCCCATCTGCTGGTGAGACTCTCACCTTACAACGTGACCGACCCACCGACTGTACGTCCAATGTGCAAACGTGTCATCCGCGCCTACTCACCCTGAGGCGATGAGGGCCCTCGACTGAGCCATGGCGAGACGCTGCAGAGCCGGTCGGCTCAGCCCCGCCAAGCCAGACCGCGGCGGCACAGACGTCGTCAAAGGCCCCAGGACGTGGGCAGATGGCGAAGGTGCGAGCGGCGGGCCCGTAGCGGGCACCGCCGGGGCCGAACATAGCGACGAGGGGGACAGGTGAGGCGGGGTGGCGAGCTGGGGCGGCGGCGCCGGTGGGGGAAGCGACGGGGGCGGCGGGCGACCGGAGTTAAGGGACAGGGCGGCCGTGGCGGCGCTGAGAAGGGATAGCGAGTGCGCATAACCCGCGCCTCCCAAACCCAGACCGCTGCCAGTTACGCCGGGACCGCCCGTCGCTCCGACGATGGACGTCCTATGAGGGGACAGCGACCGTGAGATGGAGGGTAACTGCGGGAGGGTGAGTGACAAGGCCCCGCCGGGGATCAGGTGGCTGTTAAGTTTGGGACTGGGTGGTTTAGTCTGCGGCGGTCTCCGACCCAGCGTTTGAGCGCTGGACACGGTACCTAACTTGACGCTGAGTAACAGCATGCACTGCTGGCAGGCACAAGGTGGTCCCAAAGAGGTGATCGCCGAAGCCGGTAGTGCCCCGCTGGGGTACGCGCTCCCATTGCCCCTCCCCATGCCGCCCATCCTAATTGCGGCGCCCAACGTGGAAACATCTGCAGATCCCCTGGGGCGAGGCGCAGACGGTGGTGTCCACGCGTGGTGCGTTTTGGGCAGTGGCCCCGACACCAACGGATACGCCAAATCGGCGCGACGCTGGATGCGGCGGCAGCGTTGGGTCTGCCCGTTGATTTGGGTCATGCTTCCAAAGTCGATGAGGTAGCAGAAACCCAAAGGCGCCAGGTCTAGCCAGGGCTTCTGGCGGTCGCGCGCCGCCTGAATTGCGATGCCCACCTCCGTGTCGTACGCCGTCCAACTGCCCACGTCGTTTTCCCACTCCCACAGCCAACCCTGGCCGGGCGCCGACGTGGGCTCGTAAAAGCTGCGGCGGACCGCTCGAAGGGTACCTGGTTAAGGGCAACAAAATGTATTCACTTTTTGAAGACCGATACTCCTTTTCATACCTAAAATTTCATTTGGCATTTGACATGATTCAGAGCTGATCGTAGTTTTAGTCCCTGGTGCTTTCTTCTATCTTTGTGACTGCTTTATTTCCTGTGTATGATAGCTGTCCATGTTAAGTGCTTTGTTACAGCTTCAACTGTTGTTAAAGCACTATATAAATCAATATGTATTGTATTGCATTTAACACAATGACAACACATTGTGAATAAAATCCTTCTTTCTGACACAGGTAATAATTTGTCCATGTGCACAACTGCCCCAGTGTAGAGCTAACTCGAGGTGAGGACGCATGACAGGGTCAGTATCGTGGTTGCTTTGGCACTTGCTCTATCCTCAACCGCATTCATAGAATCAGAATCTTATGTAGAAAACAGAAAAAAAGTGGGAAATTGGGATATTTTCAACATCAAACGAAACTTGTGTCGGGAAGATTCCTCTCTACGATCCATGTCACTACTATTCACACAAAATGCATTGTAGAAAAATGCTACTTGAGGCAGTATGACTGTCAAACTGGCATTATTATGAAAAAAAAACAGCACGTCTCTGGTATTGGAAGGGATCAATCACTATACTACTACCTCTATAGATACAAAATCGGAGCTTTGATTTATCCACTCCACCATTCGGCATCACTGCAGTTTTCACAGAACACGGAAAGATCGGCTTTTTTAGGGTTTTTATGAACGCCTGTCTTGCAATTTCACCCCCCCCCCCCCCCCCCCATCTCGCATATTCTACCGTATCAACCTGTTCCTCTTCCTATTGATGCATTTGACGCTCTATTATTCCCTGGGCGTGTTCCCTTTGACGCCCACCATGTCCCTTTACTTTAGGACTAGTTCCTCAACCAGAAGAGGAAAAAATACGTCATTTTGCGCCACGACAAAGGTAAAAAAAATACAATAAAAAGATGACTCCAGAGCGGCCCGCTCACCCACCCGTGTCTTGGCGGAACTGGTGCATGGATTGCAGATCGATGATGTAGGGCGAGAGGCGTGAGTCCACCTGGCCGAGGATCACGCTAGGGCAGCGCGGCTCGCTCCGGATGACCGCCTCGATGTGGTGACATACCGCCGGGCTGTAGGGCCGCCAGCGGCCGTGCTCGTTCAGCCATTCCCAGACGACCACGGCGGACGCGAGTAACATCCTACTCGGCGTCGTCCACACAAATCAACGCGGCGACGGCAACACCAACATCGCCACTACACGCGGACCTCCATCTTGTTGTGTTGACGTTGTGCGTGTGCGTTATTAGCTACATGTTCGGCAAAGATGCGAATCGTATCTCCCCGTGTGGTAGTTCCGAGTCGACAGCAGCAACAGTTCGATACCCCGCCCCTCTCCCCCACACACGCGACAACATCATTGATTTATGAAATAATAATCATAATAATCGTAATAAATGTCGGGTTTAGTGAAAACAAATACGCAGACGATTCGCCTCGAATAATCCCAGTTTTGTGTTTAACGGCCTATGTCATTCAATCAAAATAGAGACAAATCGCTATTCAGCTAATTAAAAAAAACCTTGGTGAAAGGGACTGTTTTGGGTAATTTTCCAATTATTTTAATAAAATTAAAACAGTCGATAAAGACACGGTGTTTTAAAAAAGCCCAAGTGGAGATGCCGGGGATTGAACCCGGGACCTCATACATGCGAAGCATGCGCTCTACCACTGAGCTACATCCCCACTATGGATTCACTTCAGTGGTAGTCTTTTTATCTGAATACACGAAAAATATCTATTTGTCGGTCTATCGGTGTCTTGACACTGTTCGGCAAATGGAATATTTGAGTTCTCGGTTGGTAGTAGCGTATCGTACATTAATTCAAGGCACAATAACTTAATAACTTCTGATTAAAAGTTATTAAGGTAAGCAAATTCGTGATTTTGAAAACCCACCACTAATTAGCGGAGTCATTTTCGAGTGACCTTCAGCAGTTCAGATAAATGAATAGTGTTGATCGGAGATCACTATGTGCTGATATGTGGTGAAAAGCCTTACTTTGAGAGGCTCATTGCAAAGATAGTCGAAACACGTTATATGTGTCTCTACTATCTTTGTGGCCGCTTTATATCCGATTTATGATAGTTGTATAAATCAATGTACTATTGTATTGTGTTTCAGACGTGACTTGTACTTATTCAAGGGCACCTGCAGTATAATAGAGATTATTTTATTTATTTATTTGAGCAGAGGCCACAATTTGAAGAAACACAATGTTGCCTCTTTTTGAAAGCTATGTACGTAGTTGTCTATTTCGGGTTTGGTGTTTATTTATTCAAGTGCAATGACTCAATTTGGGGAAATAAGATAGATCAGATGTTGTCACTTTGCAGTTGGCGACCAACGGGTGGCACTGTAGGGCCCCGCCTGCAGCTGCACAGCTGTTGGTTGTTTTCATCAGTGGCAGTGAAAAACACTGCTGGAACAACCATTCAGTGGTGGGTAATTGTTTATTTCACCCTGTCAGTTTGTTTTGTATGGTTTGCTTTGTTTTCAGTCATCTTTTAGTCATGGCTTTATTTGTTACTTAATACCTTTTTGTTCTGATGACTTTGTTGTTTTATATTTTGTTCCCGCCAACTTTATGTAATACAATTTGTCAAATACATCCACCTCCTCCATCCTGCCTGCTTTATTTGGGGTGCACCACCACCTTGCAAATCTTGACGGATGTCAGTGGGTTCTCCTGGAACAAGCCAAGTTCTCTTAAACTCGTGGAGGTCGACAAGTGAAAGAGGCCTTTATTTGAGGTGCGGTGTTTATTGACAATTGAACTGAAACGAGATCCTCTGAGGCTCATGTTGTCTAATAGTCATCCTCCTCGGACCACTTGACACTCCGAGATAACTGATGTAAATTAACAAACAAATCAGCTTCCGTTAATTCCTCTGATGACTCTCTGTCTTTCTTTGTCTTGATGCTTCGCTCCTGTGGCTTGCCATCTTCACCTTCACTAGGCTGGCTCCCGCCGCTACATGTACTACGACGTTGCTCCTTTTGAATGGGGTCTTCTTGAAAATCATGCATTTCTTCGCCATCCTCGTTGGAACTGCGGCAGGGCCACAATTGCACTCCCAGATGGGACTGCAAGATAGTTAGCGCTCTTCTGGCGCCGTCCCGTAGGCCTCCTTCCTTGTAGATGATTCGCCGCAAGGTGTATTCCACGTTAGTCTCCCTGTTTAACTTTTTGAAGAGCGCGATGAGCAATAGGACCAGACCGACGAAGGTGAAAAAGAGTATAGCGATAGTTGTGGTCGAGTCAGCCATACCTGAAGCAAAGATGTAAGGGCATTGAGCGCACAGTTAAATTTCTTCAAATTCGTCGAAAGACATACTGAACCACCTTTGTCAAAGACAAATCATCCACCAAAAATGAAAAATAACATAACACACACAGACACTGAGTCTGTGTGTGTCTTGGGAGAGAAAAAGGCAACGCTAAATACAACTCAGAATTTCACTTTTTATCCTATCCAGATCAATTAACTTTCGTCACTGAAACCATTGAAACTATTGGATTGAATTGGATGTACCTTTATTCATCTCGCAGTGGAGATATTTATATTTCACAGCAGCAAATGCATGTTTTTTGGCCTCAAAGTCGAGTAGTAAACCATGGGTCTCATTATTGTTCCGATGTCAAACATACAGAGAAAAAAGGTCCGCATGCACAGGAAGTGGGCAGACAGCTTGCAGTTTTGCTGGTTTCCTGAAGCAATGACAGGCAACCGAGCACCGTCAGATACCTTGCATTGCACGGAAGCTATTTTAATAGTCCTACAAATATCTTTATCAAAAAAAAAGTCTGTAGTAATAAGATGACTAATGACTACAAAACAGCCGTGATAATAACATTCAGTTAAAAAAAATCATTTTGACAAAAATTAAAAAGTGAAAATAATGAAAAGAGAAAAAACATATAGAGGCAAAATAGTACTTACCCCACGTTTTGAACAAATGACTTGCTGTAAAAAACCAAGTGTCTGTGCAGCAGACTTGTCTTGTTTTGGGTATGTGAGAATGAGGTGAGGCGGAAAATGCAAGCTGAATTGAAGGAGGGATGAGGCGGAGAAATAGCAAATACATCATATACAATATTTATAGAAAGGGGAAAGACTGTTCAGAAATATCAAAAACTAATCCGGCAGTTTGAATGATCAGGTGTTGTGATTTTTGAATTTGCCTCGATCAAGTACACAATTTAATTTTTAAAAAGCAAACTTGTTAGAAAATAAAGTGAAATAGTCATTAGGATTTCATTAACAAAAAGTAAGTCAAACTACTAAAATAAATAGAATTTGACTTTTTGTGTGTACATTTAGGTCATACAATTAGTTCGTAGTTTTACAAAAAGAATCAAGACGTTTAGTATTTTGTTACAGCTTCAGCTATTTTTGAAAGCACTATATAAATCAATATGTATTGTATTAATAATAATCATACATTTCATTTCAAGCATAGGTACTATAACAAATAAAATACAATCACATTGTATTGTTTATTTTTACAAAGAAGTAATGTTACAAGATGCAGCAAACTTATTTTATTCATTCAATTTTTTGTCATATTTTAATATTAGATGGAATTTCCCCCCCTTGTTTTCTTTAAAATATTTCAAAATGACCTGCCTAAAAGAAAACCAGAAAGCAGTTGCGCAAATACAAACGACACTTTATTCCATTTGCTACAAACACATCCAAAGTGTTATGATCAGTGCATCAAGTTGGGAACGTACATCAGACTGAGTAAGAAATCAATGAAAAATCTAAATCAAAGCAACAAATAAAATCAGCCATACAAGAATATCCACGTTCAACTGTCACCACGATCTAAAAATCACAAAACTCATCAACTAGTCTTCACAGTTGGATTTTTCCTTCTTCCACGAGCCCCAGATCGTATCAGATGAGGTTACGAGCTATGTGGTACAATTGAGGTCTTGGATTTGATTACAGTTTAGCAGCGTTCAACTACCTGACTAAATAGCCCGAGAGGTTGTTCATCTACGAGAGTGAGAAAGGCGCACGTGTTCATACGTCGCCGTCCTCGATGCGAGCTAACTGCCTCTCCAATAACTCGATACGCTGGCTCTGAGCGAGCACCACGGCACGCAGTGCCTTCATCTCCGACAGCAGCTCGTTCAGATTGTCCTCCTGGAAACAAACGCGACGTCTATTAGCTCTTTCCGTGGTTGTGACTTGGATGTGTGAATTCACATACAGTCGTTCTATGTATATTTCAGTCTCGGGAGAAAACCAGCCGTTTACGTAAAAAGTTCATACACACACACACACACACACACACACACACACACACACACACACACACACACACACACACACACACACACACACACACACACACACACCAGGGTGATAATAGTTTTGGAATTTTCATTATAGTTTTTTTATTTCACTTTGACTTGAGGTTTTGAGTTTTTAAAATGATGTTAATTCGAATGAATTTTTCGAGCTTGTTTGTTTTTAATTCACTCATTTACTGCCAAACATGTACAAATAGGTGTCCACTCTAGTGCCAGGGTTTTTGTCATTGTCACCGGAATTCCAGGACCCACGGAATATTGGGTTTTTGGACTACATAAACATTCAATACAGCGTTGACTTTCTTCTTTCATCAGAAAAAAATAGTTAATTCCTAAATTATATGGGTCTGGTATTACATGAGCTTGAAATGAGGGCGGCTTTCCAAAATACAATGCAATACATACATATTGGTTTATATAGTGCTTGAACAACAGCTGAAGCTGTAACAAAGCGCTAACGTGGAAAAAAGGAAATGCTGCCCCCTTGTGGAGAATAAAAAACATAGCCAGAGGCCATGGCTAGCACTTTATCAGCACCCAAGCATGAAAAAAAACAAAACCCGAATAAATTTGGGAATGGTAGTGAATGACTTCATTTTTTCTCCCCAAAAATGTTTTGATTGTAATTTAGTTTATTATTAGGTTTAGTGTTGGTCATGTTTATGTATTTATGTATTTGTGTGTTTATGTATTTATGTATTTTTTATTTATGTATCTACTTATTTATCTTGTTGTTTATTTATCCAATTATTTATTTATCTATTTGCTATCGATTAGCTGTCTAACTATCTAGCTAGCTATCTATTAGCTAGCGCGCTAATTGGATCTGTTTGAGTTATTACCGGTCGAGTGAACGCTGGCGCATATGGCTGCCGCTGCTCACCCACAGAAAAATGGATTCTGTGACTGTAAAGTGACCTTGAGAGTTTTCAAAGGCGCTTGTAAATGAAATGTATTATTATTATTATTTACATATTTATGTGGGCGGCCCGGTAGTCAAGTGGTTAGCACACCGGCTTCACAGTGCAGAGGTAGCCGGTTCGCGTCCCGGTCCGGCCTCCCTGTGTGGAGTTTGCATGTTCTGTGTGAGTGTGAGAGTGACTGTTGTACGTCTTTGTGTGCCCTGCGATTGGCTGGCAACCAATTCAGGGTGTCCCCCGCCTCGTGCCCGAAGACAGCTGAGATAGGCTCCAGCAACCCCCGCGACCCTAATGAGGAATAAGCGGTACGGAAAATGAGATGAGAGAGAGACATATTTATGTATCTATATTTATTTATTTAGCCATATATGTATTTATCTATTTATGTGTTTGTTTTATTTATTTTAATATATGGTATCTGTCAAGTGCAGGATAAATAAAAGTCACTTATTGTAGCACATTAAGCAAAGTGAACTACAATTCTCAGACGACAATTTGGCCTTCCTTTTTGTGTTTCAACATACAGCATTATCAAAATATATACACGTGCCCTTTTCGCTATAGTTAAAATTATTCTTTTTTTTATATAAACATAGGATGTAGTTTCAGTTAATTTAATTTTCCTATGCATTGTAGTTCATTTTATTTCATTCATGCACGTTCAATTTATTTTTAGTTATTTGTGGCGTAACTAGGTGATCCAGTGAACTAGTGGTTCGCGTGGACCTACCTCTCGCTTCGGCCTCTCAGTGTTGCCGCTCGATTCCTTGGTGGCAGCACGTGGTTGATCGTCCTCCGGGTCCTTGACGACGGGGGCCGCCGCCGGTGCAGAGTCTTGCGAGCCCATCTTGGGCTTGATCCCGAGTGTGTCGCGGTGCTTGGACGGCGGCGCTGCATAGCCTCCGCTTAGGGACACCAGCAAGGGTGGCGCATCCCTGCCGGCAATCCATTCGTCGGCCAATAACGCCGGTTCTAAGCCGGCCGTGTCCGGATAAAGGTCCCCTTGGAAGAGATCAGACTGCACAAGCCACAATAAACAAGCACAAAAGAGTTGGTGTTCACCAGCTTAGCAAGTGAGTGCTATTAAGAGACCTTTCATCTAGTTACTATTTTTGTCTTTTTTTTTTACCTAAAACTGGTTCAAAGTTTTCTTGAAAAAAAGATGCATTTAACTCATTGACTCCCATTCCCAAATTTATTGGAATTCAAAATTTGTTCAGGTTTTGTTTTTTCTTGCGGGGGACGGATAGGGTGCCGATAAAGCGCTGGCCATCATCCCTTGAATCAGGTGCGTTGCTACAGAGACACTTGGAAAACATGTAGGACGGCGGCCCTCGAGGACCGGATTATGACACCTCTGCGCTAAGGTTTCTAACGCATGTTTATGTAGCCCTAAAACTCAATATTCTGTGGGTCCTGGAATTTGAGTGAAAATGACAAAAACTCTGGCACTAGTGGACACATTTTTGCCCAACGTCTGGCAGTGAATGAGTTAAAAAAAAGTTCAGACTAAAAAAAATGGTTCATCTTTGTCTGGTAATTTGGCACACCATCCTGGTCCATGCTAGCATTCTGTTGAACAAAGTTGTTGTTTTTTTTTACCGTATTTGTATGACCAAATGATGCACATAAAAATCTTCTCCAAAATAATCCAGGGTATCTGGACACAAATTCTCAAAATCTGTGTATGCTGTTGTGTGGCCTCATTGACGGGCCCGCTGAACAGCTTGACGTTGTGCCAAAATGCTGCTTGTACAGTGCAAGTATGGGATTTAAATATTTTGTTAAGTACTTCAACAGAGTCCAAATGAATAATAATAATCCATTTCATTTCTAAGCGCCTTTCAAACGCTCAAGGTCACTTTACAGTCACAGGACAAGTTTTTTTTTTCTGTGGGTGAGCAGTGGCAGCTACACGCGCCAGGGTTCACATAACCCGAAATAACAGAAAGCTAGCTAGCTAGCTAATAGCTAGGCAGCCAACAGCTACCTAGCCAATACCTAGCCAGCAATCTAGCTAACAGTCAGTCAGCAAGACAGCTAACAGCCCAGCCAGCCAATAAATGAACTACGTTTTGCTCCCACTGCCTCTAAAAACAGACGCTAGAACTCATTTTTTGCCGCGCGCCACATTGTAGTTAAGGTTTCCTCTCGAGGGTATGTTATGCATTTGGGGAAGCTATTACAATGTTTAATCCCCTCCACATATTACATACAGAACACACATATTCAGAACTGGATGAGTAACAAGAAAGCATCTTCTCTGAATCTGAAGCCATTGTTTTGATTCTCGAGCAAGGCAAGATGTCTTGGCGTGACATCACAAACAAGGGGGCGGGACCTTCTGAAACTGGCCACTTCCGGCTTCAATTTGAAGTAGTTTTTGGACACTTTAAGTCATTTTTATTGGTGTTTTGCTTTTCACTAAAAATATCATCCTGCGCGTTTTGGGTATTTTAGATGCTATGAAACGTTTTTCTGATATCAGTTCGGAAACAAAAAAGTGGTGTCGGTTCTCTTTTAAATACAAAAATAGAGTTTTGGTAGATTTGATCGAACTGCAGGCACGGATTATATGGGTACAGAGTGGAGCCACTTTCACATTCTCGGAAGTGTTTTTCTCACAACAGCACAGAAAAAAGAAAAAAACCTCCAGCCATGTTTTACCTTTCTTGGTACAGTCATTGAAATGGGTTCCACTTTCCTTTCATGCAATTTGTAGAACCTATGACCAAAGAGAAAATCCCTTTTTGTTTGTTGACTTTCTCATCATCCTGATCACTAAATTTAGGCTTGTGGAATTCCTACCTGGCAATTTCACACTTGTTGACATCCACCCCTCGTTTACTGAGGAAGCCGGCTCCTCTCTGGGGCTCCTTGCTGCTGTATAGACTCAGGAAGTGGACATAGGGGGATTCATCTGTCACCTCAAAATACCGAATGGTGCAGTCTCCCTAGAAATCAGATGACAAGCACGGACGGTAACGGCGGGCCGGAGGATTGGTAATAGGTGACCGTACGTCCTCACCTTGCCCAAGAGATACACCATGTTGGTGTCTGGGTCATAAAAGGGAAGAAGAACCCCGTTGCTTGTATCCATTTCTTGCACTGCCATTGGCTCAGAGAGATCTTTCTAGAACAGAAAAAAATGGGCTGTGAAATTTCAAGGGTGTCCATTCAGGAAGAAGAAGAAAACTGTTGGGCAGAAATGGAGGTTAAGTGTTTGTGTAATATAATATATAGTACACGAGGCCTGGAGAATTATTGAAAAAAAAATCTCAGTTTTCACAGTTAGAATTTATCCCTATCGGTTATTTGAAAGACCGCTCTGTCGGTCTATGCTAATTTCCTGTTAGCATGAGTGTGATTTTTCATTGACTCTAGCATTAGCACGTATTATCTTTCTAAAATGACGCATGTGAAAACCGTTGGCAAAGATGGAGGTCAAGCGTTTTGTGTAATATCATATAGGGTACACTAAACCAGGGAAATTATTGAAAATAATTATTTGTCTTGTTTTTCACAGATAGAAATAATCTATCCTTATTCATTATTCGAAAAAAATGTTCTGTCGGTCAATGCTAATTTTCTGTTCGCATGAGAGTGGGATTTTTGATTCACTGTAGCATTAGCACGGATGATCTTTCTAAAATGAGGCATGTGTTGTGTTTAAATATGGATTTTTTTGTTGTTGTCTGTTTAGTTTACCACTCAATTCCAACTGAGGTTATCGTTTAAAATTTACAGCATGACCAAATTACATACAAATCACACACTAGCCGTACAAGCAACACGGTGCATTCAATGTGCTTTTACAATGTGGGAAGTTACAAACACACCGCACCTTTCAGGACATTTTCTTTGATTACAATATTTTTCACAATTAAATTCTAATACATATACACTTGAGAGTATATATTTTGATAGGTATGGAAACTATGGCTACTTATCTTATAATTTCTAGCAAGGAGGCAAGAAATTAAGATTTAGAAAAATCTTGACATGACTATTTGACAAAAAGTGGTGACTTATATTGAAAATTTTATGCACACTTGGGAGTGAAATCTGTGATTTTGTTATACTTCTTGTTATTTGTCGATTCAAAGAAAAGTAGGCTTGTGCTTGTACCGTATCCCATAGCGCCAGTTGTCTGTCACTCATACGGCTGAAGCCTGTGGTCAAGATCTTGCCGTCGGAGAGGAACACGGCTCGCATGGGTCTGGTGCCGTCATGAACTTTTTCTCTCACCTAGACGTATTCACCACCGTCAGTTTCATTTTAGGCTTTCAGATGAGCATTACGGTCTACCTTGAGCACGACGCCTCTCCGTGGGTCAATGACACGCAGCGCCTTATCCTTGCATACGGTACAGATGGCGTTTCCGTTCTTGTTCCAGTTAACACTGTAAATCAGGTCCGGATGGGCGTCGGCCAGTGTGTACAACAGTTCCCCCGTGCTGACGTTCCACACCACAATCACATTGTCGCAGCCTCGGCGGAGAAGCACACATGGCTTTGTGAACTCAAGGCATGGTTTCGGCCATCATAACAAATGGCCTCAACGGCGGCCTTTATTTATTTACACAGAGATAACGCCGGCTCTTTGTTAGAGGTAAGAACTTCTGAAACTCATTTTTGGATGATCTCACAGTATCCGCAAACCTACTCGTAAATTAATTCAACTCAATTTCACAGGAAGTGAACACCGGGTGTTGTTATTACCTGCAGTTAAGAGGATATTGAAAGCAGTCGGGTGCCAGGCCAGGATGCCCACCCTTTTACTGTGCCCCTCCAAAGTGACCACAGCTTCGGTCATCTGTGCCGTCAAACCCCCGTCTGGGATCTGCCAAACCTGCGCAACCCAGAAACGACAACCATGTGGCGACGCGGCAGCTAAAGACACATTAGGAGAAGAACGTGGAGGTAGACGGACCTTTACGGTGCAGTCCTCTGAGGCGCTCGCTATGATATTGTCGTCATGGGGAGACCACTGAATATCCAACACCGGCGCGATGTGGCCGCAAACCGTCGGGCACGACTGGTCAATCCTGCCGCTCTGTTTAAAGGGACAGCGCTGTCAAAGAATGCTGTAAAAGCCAAAAATGTCGAAGAGACGTGCGGAAACCTTGCCGATGGGGACCACAAGGAAAGCCCCGCCCCCTCCCGCTTCAATGATGACGGCCAGAAACTTGGGATTGACGGCGCTCAGCGGCCCGTCCCAGGTCACCCGCGACACGCGCACGTCGTCCAGACAGTGCTCTGCTTTCCACGCCTGGGCGAAAACATGGCGGAACTTGCTCTGCCGCACCACACCTCGCCGGAAAGACATTTTGCCTGTCAAGAATAGAATCTTCCTCATGTCAAGGTTGGCAGCCAATCATTTTTTTGCTGTAGGCCACATTGGCGTAACGGTCACCTCTTGGGGGCCATTATGAATTTGGGGAAGCCATTCGAATGTTTTATCTCCTCCACATATTACATACAAAACGCCCAACAAATTAACTCATTCACTGCCTTCCCAAATTTATTCGATAAAGCGTAGGTCAGACTTCTGAGAATGTTTTTCCTTCCCACGAGGGGGCAGCATTTGCCTTTAGTCCATGTTAGCGCTTTGTCCAGCTTCAGCTGTTGTTAAAGAGTTATAAAAATCAATATGTATGTTTTGTATTGTATTTTTAAAGTCGCACCCATTTCAAGCTCAGATAACTCCAGACCCATATCACTTAGGAATTAACTATTTTTTTCTGATGAAAGAAGCGGGTCTAAGGTTTCTTACACTGCATTGAATGTTTATGTAGTTCTAAAACACAATATTCTGTGGGTTCTGCAAAAACCCTGGCACTGGAGTGGACACATTTTTGCAAATCGTCTGGCAGTGAATGAGTTTACCTAGTTTACAAATTTGAAGTTAAAAATAATGACTATTATTGTGGTGTATATGGGCCAATTTAAAATTTTAGTTCGGAGTTTAGCAAACATCATGGCACTTGACACGCTTGATTTACTTTCATGGGCCGAATAAAATGATGTGGCGGGCCAGATTTGGCCCCATGGCCTTGACTTTCACACTAGTGACTTACATAGTGAGAGATGATGTTTATTCACTTGGCTGCAAAGAGGAGCCAAATTCAGGAATTTACAAGGGTACAGTCTGTCAGGCAGATATGTCAAACTTAATTTTGTTACAGGGCACATTACAATCAGACACAGTTTTCCTCAGGGCACCGGTAGGACTGCAAAGCCATAGAAATGTTTAACTGCCCTTTTATCCAACAAAGTCATGAACAAACTGTTTGAAATCTGAAGCAAAAAAAAAAAATACACAACCATTGTTCATGTCCGGGTAAACAGGTTTGGCTTAAAAATACTGCAAATATCTGCCATTTTTTCATTTATTAAATTTGGAGGGAGATTTTGGTTGAAACAAAAGATTTGCTTTCTATGCCCTCCGACCACATCTGAATTTGGTACTAATGCTCTGGAGGGAGACATTTAACAGCATCTGACAGTATTGATTGTGAAATTATATTCCCTCATATAGTGACTACTGACCAGTTGTGTTTCGTGCAAAGATGACCACATGTGTATTTGAGGGTAGGAGTCAAGAAATATAAAACAACAGATTCAAGAGGCTATTTTATATAGTCTCACATAATGTGACGTATACTGCATGTGGCATTGCAAATGCTGGTAATGCTATCATTCGTATTTACGTTTATTTTTCATTGTTTAAAATGTCCACTTGTGTAACGTGCAATGGAGTGGGGTTGTTTATCTGGTAACTCAGCATCCCGCATTGAAACAATAACAGTAATGCTCACTTGGTACGAATGACAAAAGGTCCATAGAGGTGCTGCTCTCCCCTTTGGACCCACACAGTATGTACTGGACCTATGAAACAGTGCTTTTGTTTCCCCTGTTCTGGTGCAAGGAATAGAGGGGTTCCCCGTTTCAATTGTCTGCTAGGCGAAAACAAGTGCGCATGCGTGTATAATGAAGCGCAGTCGTAAAACCTGAATAATGTTGTATTTCATTGCCTACCTGGCTTCCTTTCGGTGATTTACCGTGAAACTGCGTAACAAGAAAGAGCAGGCCAATAATCCAACCGTAACTTAATCCGCTGCCGAGTCCCGAAGTGGCGTTCACGACCTACAAAACACGAAATACTGCAATGCATTTTCCTAAAAATCCTAATGCGAGTTGTTGGGAACGGCGATTACGCATGTTCGCTGACATGATAAAAACGTCGCCGTTGTGTTGTACCCGGAAAACGGCGCGGCTGGAGACGGAGAAGTAGGATTACGAAAATGATTGATGATGACTGATGATGATGATGATTCGGAATGCGCATCGAACAGTAGGCAGGAACCAGCGAAAAGTCTGGAGGCCAAACTAGCTTTCGTCAGGTGACTTGTTCAAGCCAATCATATTTGCCCCTCAGACGGCAAGCTCTTCAACACAATCATAATTGCACTTTTCATGGATTAAAGCTTATTAAAATAACATTTAAGAAATATGTATATATAAGAAGCTCTTGTAGTGTTTGATGCGAGTGGTGATGTGTTTCCTAGCTTCTACAGTACCCATTGAGTCATATTATGGGTTTGAATGCTTGCTAATGTATATTGTCGTCATGTAAACTACACGTCCCACAAAGCCACTCAAAAGTATATTTTGCACTGCAAAGACGTAAAGCCACTGGAGGTCAGCAATTATACGTTCTATCTAATAGAATTTGACAGAGCGTATTTTACAATTGTTTCAAATGTAAAACAACACTTTACACCGAACATAAATAACAATAGTACAACAACAAAAGGCCGGTGATAACAGTAAAAAAACATACATTGAAGATACAAACACATACAGTCTTATTCTTTTCCTTTGGGCTTTTCCCTTCAAGGGGTCGCCACAGCGAATAAGTGTCCTCTCTCTCTTCAGATGTTTCATTTGCATGTTTGTTTTGGCCAAGCTTTTACGTCGGATGCCCTTCTTGACACAACCGTCTGTATTTATCCGGGCTTGGGACCGGCACAATAAGTCACTGGTTTGTGTCCCCTTGTAGCGACAGAACAAGCAACTCGAAGAACTGAATAAAGATGAAGATGCTTAGTAAAAGGCTCCCAAACACAAATGGTCATCAGCACAACAGCATTCAAACAAAGCAAAACTATACTGATTAAATAGCACAACTGTACACAAAAAAAACAATTGAAGAATGTAGGTCTCATGTTGAGTCAAAAGCAAAAGGCATAAGGATGTGTCTTCAAATGCATTCTAAAAACGGACATGGAGGGGCCTGTTATTTAACTGAAGGTCACTCCAGAAGGAAGGACTAGCAACAGAATAGTGATGGGAATTTTGGCTCTTTTTGGAGGCTTGGCTTCCAATTGGCTCCTCAGTTTTTTGTTGTGTAATTGTTTTTTTTTTTTTTTTTTTTTTTTTTTTTCACAAAAAGAACGTAACATCATATGTCAAACGAATTACTCATGTGAAAAAAAGATAAAATATTTCAGGGATGGGCAATCCGCGGCTGGTGAGCCGCATGTGGTTCACTGCTGCTCCCGGGCTTTCACAAGACAATGAAAAGGCCAAGGTGACGGCCCTTTTATTGTGTGTGTCTGTGTGTGTTTGTGCACGTTTGTGTGTATGTGCGTGTGTTGGTGAGTGTGTGCGTGTGTGCGTGTGTGCGTGTGTGCGTGTGTGTGTGTGTGTGTGTGTGTGTGTGTGTGTGTGTGTGTGTGTGTGTGTGTGTGTGTGTGTGTGTGTGTGTTCGACCACGGATTTTGATCAACACGTGCGGCTTTAACCGAAGGGGAAAGAAATCTGCTCCTAAAACGGCTCACAATGAGGAGCCAGATACAGTCGTTCACCTCTAAGAGTCGGCTATTATAGTTCACTAACGACACCTCTCTACAACATAACAGCCTTGATTCCCTTGTTCCTCCGCTTCGTCCTCCTCGGCTCCTCCAGTGAAATCTGTTCTCGAGATCTGAGGTGGCGAGGCTCCGGGGTAATCTGGGAATAAGTCGTTTTAAAGATTTGAATTCAAAATAGAAGTACATATATCAATCTCAATATTCAATTCAAAATGCACCGGGAAGACAGAGTATTAGTTAAGTGCTTCATAAAGCATCAATTCACCATTATTAACATGCAAATGTTGTTGTCAACGTAAATGACCAAAACAGCCCCAATTATTTGAACATGAGACTAACACAATCGCTCATTTGGAAATTGCTGTGTAGTAATATGTAGGTTGAAATCATGGTGACCAACAGGTGGCTCCGTGGCGCAATGGACAGCGCATTGGACTTCTAGATCTGATATGTAGTAATTCAAAGGTTGTGGGTTCGAGTCCCACCGGAGTCGCTCTTTTAGCAGTGGTTGCTTATACGTCACTATTATTTTCCGAGTTATTTTAAAGGTATGTGTCAATTTTCGTCTCTGCGGAAAGCAGAAAAAAAGTCCACGTCAATACTTTGCAGGCGACTGTGCGCATGCTCCGCGGAGGAGTTTCTACACGGAGCGCAATTATAGTAGCACCGGGTGGACCCACCTCGCACCATAGGCTATTTAGAAGTAGCTAGCTGGTGTTGTACGCATCTGTGCAACTGACACTCTTCACGCGCTTAGTAAGAAATGTTTCACCCACTTGACGGTGGCATTGTAATCAAAAGCCACTCCAGCTACTCTTTTTGGATGCTTTTCGCCGCATTTTGTCTCCTATTGTCGACGCTATCTTGCTGGTCCGTGAGCCCCCGTGTGCTAAGAAGCCGTTTTTACTTGCTACTGGTCTAGGTGTCAATATTAGCACTGAATTCACCGGATACTCGCTTGCCTGAGCTGTCAACGTAGGGACAAGTCAAGGTAAACATTTTAGCTTTTTTTGTGTTATTTTGATTCACAGCAGAATATGTTTCACAACTAATTATGTTTTATTTGCTCTGCAACTACTTGAACTTTGACCTGTCACGCCATATAAAAGTGAGAGTAGAAACAGTGCGCTCACTCATCAAACTCTAGTCTAGTGTCTGACCCCCCCTCCCCCCGCCCCCTTTTTACCTGCCTTCCTGGTGTCTGTTTTTTAGGTTCGGTGCATCGGTGTCTGGGTTTTGTAGGTTGTCATGTCCGAGCCCAAGATAGCCACTGCAATCCCAGCTGGAGACACATACAAGGGATGGGTGTTCAAGTGGACTAATTACATCAAGGGTTATCAGAGGCGCTGGTTCGTCTTGAGTAATGGCTTGTTGTCCTACTACAGGTATGAGATTGCTAAATAACATCGCAGAAGCCAACATGATTTGTCTTTGAATAAGAAGTGCAACAATGAATCACCTAGCCAGGATCTAATTGATCAGCAAATTAATCAATTGTTTTGATAAGCGATGAATTGTTCACATTGTTAAAATCCTCTGAATGCCAGGCATGCGGGACACATTCTCCATTTTCTGTTGTTCAGTAATGCAGACTATTTTTCTTACTTTGACAATTGCAAATATCTGCTTTTGCGTCAGAAAACAATTATCAACACATATGCAAGTTTTGTCATGCATGTTACTGATCATACCATTGACTGAATCATAATCACTTGTGTTCATGTGTTTATTAACGTCCCATTTCCTACTAAATGTATTGGTTGCAGCCCGAGCTTTTGTTGATTTGTTGTAGAATGATCTCATGCTCCAAATTTATTTTATTTTAATTGTGATTTATATATGTGTCCTTTATTAATCTATAACTAAAATGACTGCATTTTGAACATACATCTTATGTTGGTAATCTTAAATGTGTTTTTAAATGCCTTTTTTTCATATTTATACTTTGTCATCCTAGCATTTGTAATGTATGATGGTGTTTTTTTTTAACCCTTGTTGACTTTCATAACACAGCTGACATATATTATTATTATTTACCCCTGGAATTTTCAGAACCCAGGCGGAAATGGGCCACACTTGCCGTGGCACCATCAACCTGGCGACTGCGACCATCACCGTGGACGATGCATGCAACTTTGTCATCTCTAACGGCGGGGCGCAGACGTATCACCTGAAGGCGAGTTGCGAGGTCGAGCGACAGCGCTGGATTACTGCGCTGGAGCTGGCCAAGGCCAAAGCAGCACGCCTTCAGACGGAGTCGGGTAAAAGCAACAAAGCAACAAAAACACTTCTGATCATGCCAAAGATTCTAAGTTGTCGACGGTGAGGGACAAAGAAATGAAAATAGATATTTTTTTTCTCTCATTGTGATCAGATGACTCGGGTGACGACTTCTCTCAGTTGTCCCCGATTGCACCTTCCGGACACGGTGGCGGCGGCGGGTCGCAAAATTCCGAAGTCCAGTCGGCACTGAGGACACTGGGCAGCAAGGTGGAGGATCTGAGCACGTGCAACGACCTCATCTCCAAACACGGTTCGGCTCTCCAGAGGTAAAATCCATATATCCTTTCTTTTTTCATTTTCAGTTGGGAATTCAACAGAAAAAATACAATTTCAAATGAACAGTGACATTACTTTTTAACTCCTTCACTGCCAGACGATGTGCTAAAATGAGTCCACTCCAGTGCCAGGGCTTTTGTCATTTTCAAAATTGCAGGACCCACAGAAGTTGAGTTTTAGGACTACATAAACATTCAATACAGTGTTACAAATATTAGAATCTCTTCTTTCATAAAAAAAGGTTAATTCCTAAATTGTATGAGTCTTGAGTTATCTGAGCTTGAATTGTAGGCGGCTGTACAAAAAATAATAATAATACATTACATTTATAAGCGCCAGAATACATACATCTTATTTATATAGTGCTTTAACAAAAGCTGACGCTCAAACAAAGCGCCAACATCTACAAAAGGCAAATGCTGCCCTCTCGTGCAAGTGAAAAAAACATTGACAAAGGTCTGACCAACGCTTTATTGGCACCTCCTCAAGAAAAACCAAAACCCGAACATATTCAGGAATGGCGCTCCACATCACACTTTTCAATTCCTGAATAAATTCGGGAATGGCAGCGAATGAGTTAATCCAACACCACACCAAAATGTCAGATTTTGTCAACATTTGATTTGAGTTTGCCAATCACATTTCAAATTGAACATTAAAAAAAATCATTGACGTCATTTCGGAAAATCGAGCTAGCGTAATGCTAACATGCTAAGCAAGATGCCATTCACATGCTCACAAAACTAACATTTAGCAAATGTTGAGATTAAACCCCCTAACATTTTTTTATCAGATTGATAATCAGTTGATCTGTGACTGAAGTTTTTAAAACAAAATATTGTTTATCAATGATAAAAATGCCCAGGTATATGATACACAACTCGTCAACTGTGTCACAGGTCTTTGTCAGAGCTGGACAATTTGCGTCTGGCTGGAGAGGCGGGAGATAAAATTCGTCAGGTGACAGAGAGGGCGACGCTGTTCCGCATCACCTCCAACGCCATGATCAATGTCAGTTCACACGTGATTTTCTTTTGCTGCTCCACCCTCCAAACAAAAAAAACTGATTTTCCAATTGTGCTATCACTTTCAGTTCAATCAACCATACAGTCAAACCACGGTTTTTCATCATAATCCGTTGCAGAAACCTTTTTGAAAACCTATTTGGTCGAGAACCAAAACATTTCCCATTATCATCAATATAACCCAGTGGTGGGCCGTCAGAGCTAGCAAGGCCTTCTCTGCTGGCCTAACATAATCAGACATCATTATCATAATTATAATAAAAGTCAATTTCATTAAAAAAAGTATTTTTTCTAAATATATATATAATTATTCTACATACTGTTTTCTTAATGTTATATTATATCCATTTGGTTATGCTCCTTTCAGTGTTGTAGTTTTAGGTCAGAGTTTTTATTCCAATCAGAATTCAGCTAGCGTGTGTCGCCAGGCTGTATAAAATCTGACCGACGCCTTCAGAATCAACAGTGAGGGCGTCTGTGCGCTGTACATGAACGGGCACATGTAGTTGATATATAGTTGCGATAGCCAATCAGATCACGAGTTGGCACAGTAAGGCCAGCTCGAGGGCCTCGCATTGAACATGACATGTACCCGTCCTGTGATTGGATACTCACTTTACCTCAGCCCTCAGCGGAGGCAGCGCTATGCAAATCAACCAAGCTACAACAGATCAGACCCGGAAACTTTAGCAGAAAAACCAAGTATATCTACTCGCTTTTTTAACCCACAATGGCTGACGGAGAGGACAACTCGCTGTCGCATGTAGGTCTATTCTCAAGAACAAATGAAAAAGATTTGTTTACTTTTATTTTCAACAAATAGTTCGTTTTGTGAACGTCTTGTTGTTTTTCTTATATTAAACTGACATTTTGTAATTTAGCGTAAAATCTTGTTAAAGATTGCATATTCTTGGTGGACTTCATAAAACTTTGTGGACAAATGATTTTAAATTTCCTTTTATTTTTAAGTGTTTGCAGTATCACGGATAGTGACAAGTTCTAATTGCTGATGCAGATTTATTGATGTGTAATTGCTCCGGAAAATAGCCTGTGTTGTAGACGATTAAGGTGATGCCACGCCCAGTATTGCGTGCGTGTGCTTTTGTAAATGATATCTCCAGCCGTTGTGTCATAAATTATGGTAATACGAGGGATATTTGTTCAAGTCGGACTAAGTAGGACTTCACTGAAGGCCTAGGTGTGAAATGCATGGACCGCCACTGATATAACCAATATCTGCTGTTTATTTGTAATCAATATTGAACAATGAAAACTCACAATGGAACGCTGCATGAGGATAATGCGTCGGGCACAATGAGACGCAACACAAGGAAGTGACGTACTTCATGGAAACGGAAGGGAGTCGAGTGGTGCAGTCGAGTGGTGCAGTCGAGAGTGCGGTCAGAGAACAAATTTTTGGTTGGAAACCAAAGCATAAAAAAAGTCATTTTAGGTCGAGAACTGAGACGTTGGAAAACCGAGGTTTGACTGTATTGTTTTGCGTGTTGCTAAGACTTTTCATTTTAAAGTGAAACCTTTCTTATGTAATTACAACACAGTTCTGAAATGGTCCGACTATATTCTTCAAAATCTTTCTACTACTTTTTGTCATAGCATGATTTTTTTGATTGTGTAAAATCAAGACTTAATATTTAAAACTGACCAAGTTTTTTTGTCATCCTGGCATTTTTTTGTTTCCGGTGGAACTTTAAAGGCATGCCGAGATTTCCTGGCGCTGGCGCAGGCTCACAGCAAGCGTTGGCAGAAGGCGCTGCAGGCGGAGCGGGAGCAGCGGGTGCGACTGGAGGAGACTCTGGAGCAGCTGGCGAAGCAACACAACCACCTGGAACGAGCTTTCCGCGGAGCCACTGCGCAGGCCAACACCACCGCTGGCAATAAGGGTAAATAGGCGCGCCTACCTCCGTCTTAAAAAAACAAAAATCACAACTAAATACCTATCATATCATTTGATACATATCTTAATTAGTATTATTTGTTATTATTTTTAAAGGAAACTATGATTTTATTCACATAGTTTGCTGTACATTTGTCTTGTGAAATATAATTTATTTTTGTCAGAGGAGCATACTTTGTATGATAAAAAAAAAATAGCAGACCAAATTCATGAATTTGTTTCACCTTGAAATTGCGATTTTCATTTTAGCAGCCCCACAACAACGACCCCAGACCCCTGAAAAATCACAGCTAAATTCCTGCCATCTCATTTGATAAAAATCTGAATTATTATTTTTATTAGTTTTTTTCAAGCATGTTGCTGTGCCAATGACCATTTTGTGTTTGGGAGGCTTTTACTGAGTGAGTTGCTTGTTCTTTAGCCACAAAGGGACAGAAGTCCTGTGACTGTAAAGTGACTGTGAGAGTTTTGAAAGGCGCTTAGAAATCAAATGTATTATTATTATTATTATTATTCTTGTGCCGGTCCCAAGCCCAGATAAATACAGAGGGTTGTGTCAGGAAGGGCATCCGACGTAAAAGCTTGGGCAAAACAAACATGCGAATCAAACCTCTGAAGATGGAGGTCACTGATTCCCTTGATGGGAAAAGCCGAAAAGAAGAGGAAGATTACAGTTTTTTTCAAGGAAATCACTATTTTATTCACATTGTTCATCGTGTATTTTTCTTGCTAAATACAAATTATTTTTGTCACAGGAGCAAGTAAAAAAATGCACTCCATTTTAATGATTTTGATACACCTTGAAATTTCAATTTTACATTTTGCAGCCCCATGTCAGCGACCTCCGGCTTTAAAGAACAAAAATCGCCAGATTCCTGTCATATCATTTTATAAAAATCAGCTTATTTTTATCAGAGGAGCATACTTTGTCTTGTCTTAGTAAAAAAAATAGCACAACATTTTCATGATTTTGTAACACCTTGAAAAATCAATTTTACATTTTACAGCCCCATAAGAGCGACCTCCGGCTTAAAAAAATTACCACTAAATTCCTGTCGTATTATTTGAAAGAAATCATAATCATTTATTTTTTATTCTTACAGTATTTTAAAGGAAATGATGGTTTTATTCACATAGTTAATGTACATTTTTCTTGCAAAATCGAATTTATTTTTGTCAAAGGGGAATACTTGGTCTTAATAAAAAAATAGCACTATATTTTCATGATTTTGCTTCACATTGAAATTACAATTTTAATTTTAGCAGCCTCATAACAGTGACCTCCGTGTTAAAAAACAATCACCACTAAATTCCTGTCATATTATTTGATTTTTTTAAAATCATAATTATTTATTTTTTTATTATTACAGTATTTTTTATAGGAAATTATGATTTTGTTCACATAGTTTAGTTTAGAGGAACAAGTAAAAAAAAAACACTCAATTTTCATGATTTAGTTGAAATTGCAATTGTCATTTTTGCAGCCCCACAACAAATTCCAATTATATCTCCTTCTGACAATTTCCTGCATAGGTGCCGTCGCAGCAGCGAAAGGCGAGGCCAGCGACGAGGATGACGACAATGAGTTCTTTGACGCCATGGAAGAGGCCCCAGAGTTCATCACCGTTCCCGCGGACCCTCGCTTCCACAAGTCCGTACACCCCCTTATGTGGTGTTGTTGTCGTTTATATCAACGTGAAAATGTTCTCTCTTTTTTTTTTGTTCCAGAAGGTCCAGTAGCAATGCCAGCGGGTTTAATAGTGAAATATGTTCGGATGATCAGTCAGTAAGTGAGTTTATTTTTTTAATTGTAGCATCAACTAACCACCACAAGTCCCACCACAGTTGCACAGTTTAATTGTTATTCCCATAATATGTCACATTTTTACTTGGTCTTATTTCTCTGTAGTGTCAATATTTTAAGATTTATAATCCAATCAAAAATTGCAATTTTCTTCTTATCATCGTTATTCCTTTCATAAAATCTGGCGTAAAATGCGGACTTTATAGTCATTAATCTCATGTGGCATTAATTCTCAGTTTTTACATTTTATTCTGACCTTGTGAAATATTATAAATTTTATCTTCATGAAGGCACACCTTTTTTCTCCTCATAATTGACTTTTTTTTCAATATAATACCATTTATTTACCTTGCAAAAATACAACTTTTTCCTCTTACCTGCAAGTTTTAATTTTAACTGTTTCTTATTGACGCGCACGACATTTCATTCTTATGTAAAGTCATCGAGTGGCAACTTTATTCTTTCCTTTCAATAACATTTAGTCTCCAGCTGTCAAAACAGTGTTATTTGTTTATGAAATAACACCACTTCACTCCTCTGAAAATATTTTCCGCCTTTTCAGCTGAATGAGGAGCCCCTGGCCATGAACCAAGAGTCACCTTCGCAGGAGTTGTTGCCGCTGAAAAAGCGGCGCACGCGCATCCCGGACAAGCCCAACTACTCTCTCAACTTGTGGAGCATCATGAAAAACTGCATCGGCAAAGAGCTCTCCAAGATTCCAATGCCTGTGAGTGGCCAGGATGTTTATATGCTGTACATCGAAAGGGTGTCAAACTCATTTTTGCTTTGGGACACATTGTAGTTATAGTTTGCTCTCGGGGCTGTTATGAATTTGGGGTATCCATTAGAATGTTTCTTCCCCTCGACATATTACATATAGAGGGCACAACAAATTAACTCATTCACTGGCAGACGACGTACAAAAAATGTGTCCACTCCAGTGCCAGGGTTTTTGTCATTTTCACTCAAATTGCAGGCCCCACAGAATATTGAGTTTTTGTACTACCAGTGTTTGAAATAACGTCTGCCCGGAGGCCCGGGGCATACAACTTTTACGTCGGGCGTACAACTTTCAAAACGTCTTGGCCCGGGTGGCCGACAACTTCTTCAAGAAAAAAAAACATTTTTTTTCAAATCAAACGTTTGTTTTATTCAATAAAGCAAAAGCTACAAGCAAACCGCTATCAGCCACGTGGACTCCTCTTTCAAAACTTTCAAGTACACTTTACAGTCACGGTATAGTCCGGAGCACGAATCAGGCTTCTGATTGGCTGCCGTGCCGAGTATGCAAATTGCCAAACAAAAGTTTGTGCTTCGGACTATACCGTGACTGTAAAGTGTACTTGAGAGTTTTGAAAGGCGCTTAGAGAGAGGAGTCCACGTGGCTTTTAGCAGACAACGTAACGCAAACAACGCATTGTGCAAAATCTTTAGCAAGGGAGCATTTGTGGTAGGTACTTCTTTAATTTAAAAAAAATCCTTTATACTTTGCAACAATGGTTTTTTTTGCGATTAGTCATCTTATTGTGTTTCAAGTTGTGAAAAATGGGGCAGGCAACTTTATGGCCGGGCAGGCAACTTTTCCGAGTTGTCTGCCCGGTGTGTCCGCTAACTTTTTGTCATGAGTTTCAGACACTGGTACTACATAAACATTCAATTCAATGTAAGAAACCTTAGACTCTCTTCTTTCATCAGAAAAAAATGAGTTAATTGCTAAGTTATATAGGTCTGTACAAAATACAATCGTATACATATAGATTTAACAACAGCTGAAGCTGTAACAAAGCGCTCACATGGACAAAAGGCAAATGCTCCCCCCTCGTGAAAGGGAAAAACATTGCCTAGGGGTCTGAGCGAAGCTTGAAACGCACCCCCCCCCTTGCAAGAAAAAAACAAAATTCGGAAATAGCGCTCCAAGTCATGCTTTATCAATTCCCGAATAAATTCGAGAATGGCAGTGAATGAGTTAATGAATAACTAGTTTTCAAATTTGAAGTCCGAAATAATGACTGTTATTGTGGTTTACATGGGATTATTTGAAATGTTGGTTAGGACTTGAGCAAGCGTCATGGAATTTCACAAAGTTGATTTGCTTTCGTGGGCCGAATGAAATGACGTGGCGGGCCAGATTTAAGCCCCGGCCCCTGACTTTAACATCTGTGCTGTACATCTCTACACGTGTACGTACGTTACTGTCAATATTTCTGTATTTTTGTTATGCTCTCATGATTTACTTTGAGCGACATGTGTCTCTTATTTATTTATTAGTCCTCCGTTTGATCCCATAGGTGAACTTCAACGAGCCCATTTCCATGCTGCAGCGTTTGTCCGAGGACCTGGAGTATCACGAACTGCTGGATAAGGCGTCCAAGTGCCATAGCTCGCTGGAACAGATGTGCTACGTTGCCACCTTCTCTGTGTCGTCCTACTCCACCACCGTCCATCGCACCAGCAAACCCTTCAACCCGCTGCTGGGCGAGACGTACGAGCTGGACCGCTGGCGGGAGAGCGGCTACCGTTCCATCTGCGAGCAGGTGAGTCTGCCAAGGCAAGATGTGAACGGCTATTTGCGCTTGTTCAACATCAGATAATTTCCCCGTCCGCTTTTAAAATTCATTCCAAGATGGATCTTGGCTTTCAATCCAACATGAAACGGACACTTTTGTCTGACACTTTGCGGATCCCGACAGGTCAGTCATCACCCGCCGGCCGCGGCTCATCACGCCACATCCGATTACGGCTGGACTCTTAGGCAGGAAATCACCGTCGCCAGCAAATTCCGCGGCAAATATCTTTCCATCATGCCGTTGGGTGAGAACACTTGACAACACGTAGCAAAGCGTGAGCTCATTTACTGACGTGTTCATAACCTTCACCGTGGTGCTCCGCATCCTCACAGGGACCATTCACGCCATTTTTGACAAGGGCAATCACTACACATGGAAGAAAGTGACCACCACAGTGCACAACATTATTGTTGGGAAACTCTGGATCGACCAGGTGAGATTCCAAAGCATCCTTTTGTTTTGTTCCCAATTTTTTTATGTTTATTTTTTTTATTTTTATTTTTTGTTTTTTTATCAAGGGCACTGATTCAAAGGAGTTCACATTTTTTAAGAGCTACAACAGTGGGTTTATTTGATTTTCATGTTTAATTTCAGTTAAAAATAAATTAATCTTCAAAAGTTGCACCACTGGTGCAGTGTGTTTCATAGATCATGAGTTTACATTTCTTTCAAACATTTATTTGGGTATATTAAAATGTATTATGTATTTATTCATTTAGTGTGTTTGTTTTTATCTGTATGTTTATTTGTTTTGTTATTAATTTGTGTATTTATTTATGGATTTGTCTATTTATTGATGTCATATTTTTTTGTTTGTTTTTGTTTATCTGTTTGTTTTGTTTATTTGTGTTAGTTTTTTATTCATCTGTGTATTTGTTTAGTTATTAGTCTTTTCATGTATTTGTGTATTTATTTGCTATTTTTTTGATTTATTAGTTAGTTTTTTGTTTTTATTGGTTTATCTATTTTTTATTTGTTTGTTTTTTTTGTTTTTTTGTAATTTGTATATTTATTTGTTTGATTTTATTAATGTGTGTATTATGTATTTGTTTGTTTATGTATTTATGTGTCTAGTTATTTATTTGTGTTTCTTTGTTTATTAAAGTATTTGATTTAATAATTTGATTTTTGTTTTATTTATCTATTTATTTGTTTAATTTATTTTCTTTTAATTTGTGTGTTATATATTTATCTCTCTATTTATTTGTGTGTTATTATTGTTAATTTGTTTGATTTATTAGTTTGTTTTTTGTTTTTTATTTGTTTGTTCATCTATTTCTTTATCTGTTTATATACTTGTTTTTTTATAAATTTATTTATTTGTGTATTTATCTATTTATTTCTTTGTATGTTTATTTATTTTCTTTTTTGTTTGTTAATTTATTTGATTGATTTGTTTTTGTTTTTTTATTTATTTATTTATTTATTTATTTATTTATTTGTGTGTTTATTTGCTTGCTTCTGGTTCTAGAACAAAGCACTGTGTACTCAACCAGTGATTGTCATACTTTTGACACCATTATTAATACCTAGTGCAATTGGTTGATGAGTGACAATGCATAGAATCCATTTGCGATTTTCCTCTGTGCATTTCTGTCTCAGTGTCAGTGTCTGTCTCTCAGTGGTGATGGTTACAAATGTTCTGTTTAATCTCAGTCGGGAGAGATCGATGTGGTGAACCACACAACAGGAGACCGTTGCCATTTGAAATTTGCGCCTTACAGTTACTTTTCCAGAGATGTGGCCAGAAAGGTGAGAATTACATTTTTGTTGTTGTTGTCACGCTTTTTGTTCCTTTAGTAGCATCTGTTCACGGGGACTATCCTCTTCCATTGTTCCCCTCAGGTGACCGGTGTGGTCATGGATAAGGATGGCAAAGCCCATTATGTACTTTCGGGAACCTGGGACGAGAAGATGGAGTTCTCCCGCGTGATGCAAAGTAGCCGGGGCGGGGAGAATGGCTCCGAGGGCAAACAGAAGACCGTCTACCAAACACTGAAAGCTCGAGAGCTGTGGCGGAAGAACCCTCTGCCGTAAGTGTGTGCCAAGATCAGCGCAATCACGGCATATATTTCACTTACATAAATAACCCCGGACGATTTGTCATCTCCGCTGGTCCACAGCGAAGGCGCCGAAACCATGTACTACTTTACCAACTTGGCACTCACTCTAAACGAACCTGAGGAGCCCGTGGCGCCCACGGATAGCCGGCGCCGGCCCGACCAGCGGCTCATGGAGGGCGGTCACTGGGACGAGGCCAATGGGGAGAAGCAGCGGCTGGAGGAGAAGCAGCGTATCGCCCGGCGCGAGCGCGAGAGGGAGGCTCTCAGCCTGCGCGCTTCCGGCCTCCCCGATGAAGGTTGGGATCCCCGTTCCTTCGGAAAAGACCCTCCACTCGGGAGAGGGCACTCCTATCGTTTCTGCTTATTTCTGGCCAGTTTATGGCTTTATTTAGACTTGAGCTGTCCGATTACTACTTAATTTCAAAAGGGGGATTAGTAAAGTAAAAAAAAAAAAATTGAATGTTAAAATTCTCTTTTTCAAAAGCTGTCGATGAGGATTCTCTAAACGACCCATTGATGAAAAGCAAGTATTTTTTTCTCCTTTCTCTTCCTGTCCCCTTTACCGCAGTTGTCTACGTCCTTCATGGGCTAGTTTCCGCTCCTTCGCTCACGCTGATTATTTTTTTTCAATTATCCTCCAGGTGCGCCTCACGATCTCTACAAGGCACTTTGGTTCGAGCGCTGCCAGGACCGAATCACTGGTGAGCAGGTCCACGTGTATAAAGGTGGCTACTGGGAAGCGAAGGAGCGCGGCCACTGGGAGGGCTGCCCAGACATATTTTGACCACCAATTAAAGAAACAGAATCAGAAAAAAAGAAGAAGCCTCCACATAGGTTCTCTGTTCTAAGAGACCTCCAGGAGGACGGTGGTAAGCCCCTCAAGCTTGTCGTGAGTAGTGCTTCCTTCTACATCCATCTTTTCAAATTTGTGCGATCAATCGGTGGCCTTTATGAAGACAATTTATTTCTGGTTTCTCTGATGATTTTTGTCTTAACGTAACGTCGCTTACTGTGCGACCGTGTGTGTGGAGTGTGCCGGGAGACGGGGTGTTTATCTTGTTCAAACTGTGATAGAATAGTCTCTCCTCCTCACCTTTGACAACCTGTGATCACTTGTCATGAAAAAAATTGTGCGAAAGAACTGGACGCTCAGGTTTTAATATAGTTGAAAGTAAAAAAAAAATAAAGGCCGAAGTGACGATTATTATTTTTCTTTTTAAAGAGAAATACTTGTTTTATGGTGTGAAGAATAGACACATTTAAAGTAAATGCAGTGCTGATTTAAAAAAAATATATATGCATATGCAAGCACATGTTGACACCAAAAAAGTGTTTCGTCTTTATTTTTTTTCCTTGTCATTTGTAAGTGTACTTAATCAAGATAAAGAATCTCAAAACAAATGATTTTATAAATGTAAAATAATGCCTGGAGAAAAAAAAAAACGGTGAGGCATTTTTCTGTTGTTTCATGTCACCCAAAAAAAAGGGAGATTTCACGCTCGACTGAAAATAACATTGTTTGCGATTTTGTATCCAGGATGAGAAAATCTTGAATAAATGCTGTAATGTCAAACAAAAATAGATTTTGATTATTTTTGTATTTTTATGCTTGATTTGTGGAAAAAACGCTTTCACCATACTACCTGCATCCCGTTCATAGCAGCTATTTACTGTGTTTGCAAGTCACATTTCCCCTCGCGCTTTCTGTGCTTCGCTTGCCTTTTAAATCAATAGCCCCCTGTGTGTAAACAGTATCATGGAGAAAAAATACATAGTGAGGAGGCTCGGTACTTTCAAAAATACATTTTGAAGGGATCGATTGGGATTTAATGAGAAACAACGTGGCCTCTTTTGCAAGTACAGTAAAGTCTCGTTATATCGATATCGGATATATCGATAGTCCCGGTTATATCGATACTATTTCTATGCACGCACGGAGAAAATTACATGCAAACAGGGTCGGATATATCGATAGTCCCGGTTATATCGATATTTTTTCGGACTCCCTTGAATATCGATATAACGAGACTTTACTGTATTTTAATGGCTCAAGTAGTGAGGTTTGATACTAATTTGAGAATCGAGAACAGTAATACTCAATGACCGTGCTCCTTACTCATTTATTATGTATATTACTCGATTATTATGTTTGTTAAAGTCATTATAAATGGAACTGTATAGTGCCACTTAGCAGTTTTTTTGACGACGTGCAGCGTGTTCTACCAGAAACAAATTCCTTGTGTGTTCTACATACTTGGCAATAAAGATGATTCTGATTCTGATAAGTGCCTTGCACGCAGGGTCCAATAGGACAATAATTTCATCTGCGGTCTATGTCATGCATATTAGCATATTTGACAATAAAGCTGACTTTGACTTATACAGCATAGAATATAAAATTCTTATCTCTCTGCTGTACTGCTTTTTATACTTTGTACTGCCTTCCCGTCCCACTTCTGCAGTTGATTATATAAATGGTGCTTCACCCCCGCCCCTTCTCGGCATGATTGTTTACCAAATGGATGATGTCATACTCTACCGAACTTGCGACCTCATCTGAAGGACAAATCTTGTGGGGACGGAAACTTTCAAAGACTTTCTCCCTGTGACAAAATCTGACGTTGATTAGGAATGTTTGACAACCAATGCGGCTCAAACACAGAAACGATAGTTCTCATAACATTTCAACGTTTTGTTTTGTATTTTCTTCACTCATTAACTGCCAGACGATATGCAAAAATGTGTCCACTGCTATGCCAGGGTTTTTGTAATTTTCACTCAAATTGCAGGACCCACAGAATATTGAGTTTTAGGACTACATAAACATTCAATGCAGTGTAAGAAACCTTAGACTCTGTTCTTTCGTCAGCAAAAAAGAGTTAATTAGTGGCTGCCGCTGCTTACCCACAGAAGTGACCTTGAGAGTTTTGAAAGGCGCTTAAAAATGAAATTTAATATTATTATTATTATTATGGGTCTGGAGTTATCTGAGCTTGAAATGGGAGTGGCTGATTTATAGAGCGCATTAACAACAGCTGAAGCTGTAGCAAAGCGCTAACATGGACAAAAGGCAAATGCTGACCCCTCATGGGAGGGAAAACATTGCCACAGATCTGACCCGCGCTTTATCGGCACCCTCTGCAAGAAAAACCAAAACCCGAACAAATTTGGGGATCGCACTCCAAGTCACACTTTTCAATTCCCGAATAAATTTGGGAATAGCAGCGAATGAGTTAAGATTGTCTTTATTCTCGAAAATATTTTTTTTAAAACATTACATCTGAAGAATCAAACTACTTCCTGTGTTATATGACAAGACTTGGTTCTCGTAAAATAGGCTGTTTTTTTACTTTGTTCTTAATTTAAAAAAAATCAAATTTCAACCCCCACAAAAAAATTGTCAGATGATTAATTAAGAAAAATAAATATTTTTTACTTCATTCCAGATAAAAACAAACTTAAATTTTAACCCCCCAACGATGTATTAATTCATTGTAAAAAAATCTAAAGTTTTCTCCCCCCAAAACCTTTTAAAAATTAAATCTTTATTTTCTCACGAAAGTCACTCGATATAAGTACAGCTCTTCTGGCAGGACCAAGACTTCTCCTTGGAAGAAGATGCGGGTGTACAAAAAGGGGCATCCGACTAACTTGAAAAAAAAACATACAATTGAGGACAATCAACACAAAAGTATTGGGAAAAAACGTCTTTATTTAAAAACAGCACATTTACGCTGACATTTTTACTTAAAGAGCAGGTCGCAACCACATTGAACCAACATTTGTCATCGTGTAGAAGGTCATTAAAACATTTTAATGTCCAAAAAGCAAAACTTCACGACAGCCCATAACTTTGAAAAAAATAATTGAGCAGCAAGTGTAGCGCCATGTGGTTCTTGGGGGTAACATTCATAATGTTTGACAAGCAGGGATTGCTATTAAAAAAATCTCCGCTTGCTAGCAATGCATTTGAGTGTTGATTCGACTTTGTTGGTGTGCAAAATTTATGGGGGGAACAATCAAAGGGACAGTTGTAACTACAAAAAAATACAAGAAGCGCTTACAAACAATGACAAGCTATCAAAATGTCTACAACAAAAACTATTCAAAATAATAAATAAATGCCAACTTAGTTTACAAAGAAATGTACAGTGGTAATAATTTACCAAGAAGCTCCATTAATTCTGAAAAGAAAAACAAAACAAAAAAGTTTGATTTTATTTTTCCATCCTCGCAAACTGAAATGCAACAGTGTTTTTTTTCACGTGGCTTTTTAACTGCTTTTTCGCCCAACCTCCTAAGACTGTGATGATTTCTTTCCCACAAGAACAAAACTAGATTTTTTTGTGACCACGTGGTTAGTCTAGGTACCTTATTACATCACATCATTTTTTTCTCCAAAGATACAAAAATAAAAGATTGGCAATTGTTTTCTTTTCCTTGACAAAAGTAAAACCTTGTACTGTTATGCCTTTTTCCCTCATAACCACGTTTTAATTCTAATCTTGTTTTTCCAAGAAATATGACTTTTTCTTGACAGACTGAATGTTTTTTCTTCTTCACATCTAACGATTATGCCTTGAGATATTTGCTCAGCAAAAAAATCTGACTTTGAATCCCATCTTCTTTTCATCAGATATTTTCCCCAACCAAAATAGGAATACAGTACAGTGATATCTTGGCTTACGAACTTAATTGGTTCCCAGACAGTGTGTAAGGCGAAAAGTGTGTATCCCAAAAAAATAATTTCCCATAGGAAACCATTAAAATGAGAATAATCCGTTCCCAGATCCCCATAAAACATAATTTTCTACTTTCTAATTTTCTAAGCCTTAAAACTACACAAAATATACCTTATTTTATGTATAATAAATGTGCTATGGTATTATAATTAAAGAAATAAACTGTACTGTATAATATAATATTTACCTTTGTGATGGTCGTTAATGGCTTGATGGAATGGAGTGTCCGGTTTCACACTTGATGAGGAACATGGGCTTCTTTCACCATCTCGAGGAATGATCCCTTGTCGGTGCTTTCTCTGTGATAATTGTATCTAGTTCCTCATCAATTGTGTTCTGTTTCTCTAGGTTGATAGCTTTTTGCATCAAGTGTACAGATGGCTTGTGCGGGTTATTTGTGGAGCCTGATTGATGGGAATTTTAACCTTGCAGTCTACACTCTGCCTTTGAACTATCAAAGTTGGAACAAGTCCAAATGTCACTGTTTTCTATCCATTGTCTTGTTAGAACGACACATCACTCATTGTGGTGCTCCGTGTGTATCCCGAAATATAGTTCGTATGCCAAGGTAAAATTTTCATAAATTTAACGTTCGTAAACCGAAATGTTCGTAAGCCAAGGGCTATCACTGTAATCTCAAAAAAATTAGATCTTTTTTTAATTCCCAAAAATGTTTTCATCGCCTGTTTTTTTGTAACATAAATAGTCATTTATTTTGTGCATCCTACCCCCCAATGTGGTTTTTATACTTCAAAGTATATACACCGCATACTGTCAGTACAATTTAACCGCTTGGGTTGTCATCAAACAGCATTTCAACATAGCACCCATCGGAATTGCAGCCGTTGGTTACACCAAATGCTGCTCCAAACCAACGAGTCCTTCCCTTCGGGGACGAAGGCGTCGTCCTGCCGGTTAAGCCACGCGGTAGGCGGCCATGCGGTAGTAGTTGCGACCGTGACTGCGAGCGGCCCACACGAGCAGAGCGGCCGCCATCATGTGGAGGGGCGACGACATGAGCGCCAAGTAGAGGGACCAGCCCAGGGAGGCGTCCACCTTATCGGGAAGAACGGAGACTCTGTGGAGTAGGTCCGTCCCCGCGAGGTAGCAACACACTGTGGCCAGTGAGCACAGACCTGCATGGCGAGATGTGATGGGGACAATTTATTTCTCAATTTTCTCAGTTTTATTTATTTATTTATATTAAAGTCTCCTGAGCTCAAATTGTAGAATGTTGTTCACTTGGGATTTTTGTGGGGTGGAAAAACATAACTTTGTGGTCTTTAATTCTTTTTTAATTAATTTTCTTTTCCTAATTACACCCTCCCTCAAAATACAACTTCATTCTCAAAGTACAACTTCACACCAAAAAAAATACAACTGTATTATTATTTTTAAATGACTTTCCCAGCTTTATTGTATTTTTGTCCATCCCCCTGCCCATGAAGCAAATCAAAGGTGTTACCCGTTAACAGGTGAAGTACACCAATGGCAAGCGTGGGTGTGAGGCTTCGACACAGGCAGGCGAAGAAGCCGATCAGACCCGCCAAGACCTCCAGGCCCAGAGAAACGAGTGGCAGGATGAACTGGAATCGCCACAAGTCTATGAAAAAAAAAAAACACCAGGCAGGTTAGGCTGTAAGGCGACCAGTTCATTATGGATTGGATTGGCCTTGATTAGTCTAGCAGTGGAGAAATTTACATTTCACAGCAACAAAGTGATGAAAGGAAAGGAAGAAGTAGAAAAACAAAATATGGAGCTGTTGTAAAGGCAGCCACTCTCGCGGCGCCATCTTGAAGTCAAAAACAAAAATAAAATAATGCGCCAAACAGTCATTCATGATGGATAGATATACTGTATGATTCATTTGAAAAATCCAACGCTATAGCTACTCTTTCCATCACTTGTTGCTAGACAAAATGGTAAATGTACCAATAGCAAGGAAGAGAAATGAGGAGCTCAGGCAGACGCTGGACTTACATGTGCGCAGCATGTCCTCTGCGCTGTTGTGGTTTCCGGGTTCCTTGTATTTGGGCATGAGCTGCTGCTGCACGGTGAAGCTTCGGCACCGCAACATCATCTTGGAGCCTGAGATGATCAAAATAGGAATAATTGTAAAGATTGAGATAGTGGCAATGTGATACCTCACTCAAAATGCTGAGAAATTGTGAGGAACATCGAATCAAATCAAATGACTTTGTAAAATGTCAGCGATACAGATGCCACATCAGATGTCTGGATTGTGGTTACCAAGATGTCCATCTGAGGTATTGCATGTATTTTAGTTCTTTTTTTCCAATTTACTGTTTTTGTATTTTTTTTTTGTTTTATTGGAACTGACCAGAATTTCAGCATTGTTTTGAAGGTGAAGCAATCCAAGTACGTACTGTATACATTTTACTCCAAGCATGTTAAATATGTTGTTTTTAACCTTATTTACAGTATCTGAAACATATTTAAACATAATTGATAGTGGCAAAATTTAAGTAACCTTTTTGAAATTCCTCAAATGTGATATAATTCGTATTTTGAAGGTAAACCACTTCTTGACTAAGTGTTTGTCAGAAACAGATTTCACAAAATATTTGACAGTGAGAGAATTTGAGCACATTACTAAGTTGATCCATTTGAACTGATCATTCGAAAACGAGCTGCTCTCTTCGGCGAACCTTTTTTGCAAACAGCCAAGGAGACACACACACACACACACACACACACACACACACACACACACACACACACACACATATATATATATATATATATATATATATATATATATATATATATATATATATATATATATATATATATATATATATATATATAATTACTCATAACATCAATATTTGAGGAGGCAAAAAACATCTTCAGCAAACGACGCTTTCAAAATAGCCACGCGACCAGGTTCTTTCGCCACCATCCACAAGAGGTCCCCAACGTGTCCTAAAACATGTGACGTCACAGGGCGACTGTCATTCGGGACGTTTCCGCGCATCGCCCTGGGCAACCGACCCCCACATAGGGGAAAACGTTTCTCAGATGCACCTACCCGGTTCCTTATCCCAGTGCGGTGTGGCGGGCACGAGCACGCAGCGCCACCACAGGCCCACGCTGCCGTTGAGTCGGAACAGAGTGTCGCTGTAGGTCTTCTCATCGAATTCTCCCTCCATGAACTCGTCGTAGAGGCCGCGCAGCTCGGACACGTTGGCCTCGCCGCGCACTGGCGGGCTGCTGTACTGGTACCAGTGCTGCGTGCCCATGCCCACGCAAAGATACACGGTGGCCATGAGGCTGAGCACGCAAGCGATCACCAATGCCGTGGCGTAACGGTTGTCCACCATGGTTGCACGTCACGAGTGGAGGTAGACGGCCTGTGTGAGCATCACGCGAGTCCTGAGTCCGAGCGCTCCGGCCGGGATGAGACTCCGTCGTCGCCGCCGCTGTTGCCGTATGTCCCCGCCCCCGTGGCCCACTTCCACAGATGGTGCTCGGCTTTCCTGTCTAACTCATCGGACGGTTGTGCTAATCCGTCACCTTTTCCTCTTCCGGCCGCCTCCAAAATAACGCTAGTCAACTCAATTGTTTGCACATACAGTAATTGCTGGAATTCCAGTATTGTAGTCATTGCGTTAAAAGGCCATCTACATTATTTTGTTCTTGATAAAGAAATTAACCAAAGGTTGGAAACTATTAATCGTCGAAAATGCACACTGAAAAAAGTATACTGTAATCGATAATTGTAAACTGTTTATATTGTGATTGTGACAACCACAGCTCCAGTCGCTTTTATTTGTTCCAATCGTTTCATCTCGTAGTTCTTATTTTAGAGCTGAATATCTGTAAATATTTACATTTCCTAATAAATTTGGAAGATCAATTTGAAAATACTTGATTGCCCTCTCTTTTGAAAAAAATACATATAATCGCTAATTGAAAACTGTTTACATTGTGATTGTGACAACCACAGTTCCAGCCTCTTTTTGCTCAGGTAGTTTCAACTTGCTGTTGCTATTTCAGAAATAGGTACATTTTATAACGAATTTGGAATATGAATTTGAAAATATTTTATTAGTCTCTCTGTCTGTAAATCTAAACCAACTCTTCACTTGAGAAAAGTTGTAAATTACTGACAAAAGCGGGAATGGTTTGCAGGAATCTGATTTCAAATAACATCTGAAATACAATTGAGAATGTGGATATTTGTCTATAATTGGATTTTTCTTGAACGTTTGTCCCTTCAGTAAATTTACACACTCATAGAAAGTGTTAACGGTGAAGAAATGTATGTGTTACTGTTTTTTTTAAATTTAATGTTATTCAAAGCTTTTACTAAATTATTAGTAAGTGTAATACTGAACAAAGCAACAGATGCAATTTTTTAAAGGCGTAATCCGTTTGCTGCAATATAATGATGTTAAAATGGATTACGTGCATTCATATTAACAAAATATATTTTTTATAACAGTTGCTTGTTTGCAGTGAGCGATCAATTCATATTTTCTCTGTATGTCTGTGGGCTTTCTGTTGATGTCATGCATCGCCTTGTCTGTTGAGGAGTCTCTTACATTGTTTGGTCATCTCATGCGGCTGTTATGAAGAAAAGTGGCTTTTGTATCTATAGGTCAAAACAAAACAAACCAAGAGCCTCTTCAAGTCTCTCACAAAGGGGCCCTTCCTTGTGTTATTATTCTGCCAAACCTGATCCACTGGCATCAAGAATAACAAGCATACCCCTCTATTGTGTCGTGTTCTTGAAGGAAATGTCATCGGGCGTGCTTTTCATACCCCACATGTTACCGGTCAGAACATTCAAATAACCATCACTCAAACTCGAAAACACTTTTTGTTTAATTGGGTCTCATGGCATTGGATGCACACATACATGACAATGCATTGAACTTACTCGATAAATAATAATCATTGTGCGTTCAATAGAATATATTAAAATGACAATTTAATAACCACAAAAAAACCTCTGAAAGTGCATATCTGGTTGTAAACCCTGTGGTAGAATGAAATTATTAAAATTCCTCTATTAAGACTTCTTTTCGTTGATGACTGCCAGTGTGGGGCGCTGATGAATACATTAGGGTGGAACCCCTGTCGTTTGATCTGGCTCTGACCTTAAAATAGATAAACAAGCCTAAGATGGCCGCTTCAAAACAAAATGGCTGACACTCTGTGTAGGCCTGCCTACTGACTAGCATGTCAACCGAAAGCGCAGTCATCGTCTGCCTCCTTCAGGAAAAAAAGTCATTTTTCAGTCATTGATATGATTTTTGCATTTAAATATAAATTAAATAAAATTGATAGCAGTGTTGATGTGACTTGATAAGTGCTGACACTTTATTGAAGAGTGGACAGGATCCACGAGAGAGCTGCCAGACAGGATGCGCTGACCAGGCTGATCTTGCAACTCGCTCCGCTCGTAACTGGAAAAAAAATAAATCTCATTTTAGTTCAAATTTAGAACATCTCTAATTCTGTTTGAGATTCATTGAAAACAAACAAATGTACCAATTCCTTCAACGGTGATGGAGCTTTGCTCGATGTCAAAGCCGCTGACAACCGAAGCGGCGTCAATCAGGACCTGGGCAATTGCCGTGTTGTTGGGAGCTATGTTGTTAAACTGGAGGTCCATATCATTGATGACTGAGCCAGGTCTGTTAGTGAAAAAGACAAAATATATGCAATATTAACTCATCCACTGCCGGAAAATGTGCAAAAATGTGTTGATTCCAGTGCCACGGTTTTTGTCATTATCACTCAAATTACAGGATCCACAGAATATTGAGTTTTAGGACTACATAAACATTCAATGCAGCGTAAGAAACCTTACACTCTCTTCTTTCATCAGAAAAAAAGTGTTAATTACAGTTATATTGTTCTGGAGTTATCTGAGTTTGAAATGGGGGCGGCTGTACGAAAGGCAAATCCAGTCCCCTTGTGGGAGGGAAAAACAATGCCAAAGGTCTAACCTGCGCTTTATCGGCACCCTCACCACGCAAGAAAAAAAAAACATGTCATGGTTTTCAATTCCCAAATAAATTCAGGAATGGCAGTGAATGAGTTAATCGAAGAAAAAATGGCTCCTGTAGTGACCACGTAAAAGCAGAAACATTGAACTGAAATTCTGCAAAATTACAAGTTTTGTCACTGCCTGTGGATTTGTTTTAATCCTTACTGATGGTCCTACCTTAACCACAAATGTTCAAGTCGTGAACACTTAGAAGTGTTGCAAAATAGCTAACATGCTAAGATGCTAACTTGGAGCAAAGTAAGAAGTCGATAATGGAACGTCTCATTTGGTTGGGAAATGTAGTTTTAGGATGCAAGGATTTAAAATGTGCCTTCGTTTAGACATGGGAATTTGGGAGATTGGGAAAATAGTTCTATGAATTTGAAAATGAGAAATGTGACAGGTCGAGTTATTTATTTATTTATTCATTTATTGGTTGGAAATTTTACCTTGGAATTGTAGAATATCCAAATAGTACTGCATATATCCTGAATGAGTTGGCATTGAAGTTTCTTGAATATTAATAATGCAATAAAGTAGTGAAAAGTGAAAGGAGAAATCAAACATGTTTGTCTATTCCTGGTTGTATTTTTGTCATGACAAATGTCGGATTTGTGGGGAAAAGGTAAACCTTGGATTCAACCTGTAACCAGATAACAGTGTCTACCATAGTGACCGCTGTCCCTCAAACGGTGAAAGAATGTCAATGTCCCAAATGAGCAGAATATCTTGACTTTGGAAGTTTTTTGAGAAACAAATTCGTTTCCAGGAAATGAAAGCAAGTTCTTGTTTTTGTGCTAAATAATCGCTTGTCGGCGTTCATGCGATAAACCCATAAAGCTACCACGAGCATGTTACCTGAATCCGATGACAATCAGGACCCTGAAGATGGAAGGAAATGCCCTTTGGCATAAAGGTTGGAGCTGCAAAAAAAACACAAACAAAACAAATCTGAGTGGTGAAATAACTAACTCCAGTGACAAATAGCTGATATTTTTTTCTGTATTCCTTACCTGACTGTTTATCATGGTCGATCGAAACAGGAACTGGGAAGACGATTGATTGAACAGGTCATTCGTAAACGTGCTCTGAAGAGATCGGAAAGAAACTCGCCGAGTCATTATGCGAACGGCAGTTGCCGTCGTCGTTGTTGCCACATGTGTTGCTTCTGGCACGGTTGATATGAAAATTCCCGTTGCGGCAGCATTTACTGTTGTGGAATTTGTCACAGCATTTCCTGTCTTGGGATTTGTCTGAGAAATTCCCGTGACAGAATTTGTAGCTGAGTTTTTGGTGGCAGAATTGGTCGCTGCATTTCCTGTCATGAAATTTGTCACTGTATTTCCCGTGGTGGATTTCGCTCCGGGAAGTATTGCTGTGGTTGATACTTGTCCTGGAGTTCCCGTCTCGCTACAGTGGGAGGTGATGTTATCATCGTGATCCCTGTTGCAGCTTTCGCGGTTGTCTGCAATACAGTTGTTGTCGTTTGGACCGATTGCATTGTTGCAGGACCAGGTGTTTTCGTGACAGTGATTGCATTGGTTGTTATCAGATCAGGCGTTGCTGCAATTATAGATGTAAATCCAGCTCTTGATGGTTCCGAAGTTGAGGAGTGAGGTATGCCTGTTGTTGCAGTTAGTGGTTGGACAGATGCTGTTGCTGCCGCCGTTGATGTTGGTACACTTGTCTGTACGGTTGTTGTTTGAGAAGCCGCCGTATTTGTCACCTCAGATGTTGGGGACGCCACTGTTATAGGCAGTGATGTTTGTACAGTTGTTTCAACAGGTGTTGCTGATTCTGTTCTGGTGGCACCGACGGCCGTTGTTGTCAGAGCAGGAGATGCCGTCTCGGATGCGGCTGTTGTTCCGACCACAGTTGCCACTCCATCAGGCGTTAACATTTCACTTGTTGCTGCAGATGTGAGGGTTTGTGTTTTGATGGGCGCTGATGTTTCTGTCTGAGTGGTTGTTTCAGATATCGCAGTCATGGATGCTGCTATTGTTTCAGTAGTTCCTGCCCCAGTTGCCACACCATCAGCCATTGATATTTTACTTGTTGCTGCCGAAGTCATCAGTGGTGCAGTGGTTGTGGGGGCTGACGTTTCTCTCTCAGTGGTTTCAGATTTTGTATTTGTGGGCCCAGCTGTTGTTTCAAGAGTTCCTGCCGCAGTTGCGACCACAACAGACGTGGATATTTCACTTGTGGCTGCAGATGTTGTCAAGGATGCTGCTGTTAGGGGAGCTGATGCTTCTGACTCAGTGGTTGGTTCAGATTCTGTGGTCATTGTTCCAGTTGTTGCTTCAGTGGTCCCTGTCCCAGTTACCACCTCATGAGGCGAAGATATTTCGCTTGTTGCTGCTGATGTCATCATCACTGCCGTTGATACGGGAGCCGGTGTCGGTGGTTCAGTCATTTCAGATTCTGCAGTTGTGGGTCCAGCTGTTGTTTCAGTAGTTCCTGCCCCAGTTGCCACCCCATCAGGAATCACTATTTCACTTGTGGCTGCATGTGTTGTCAGGGCTGCTGATGCGGGAACTGATGTTTCTGTCTCAGTCTTTTGAGAGTCTGGAGTTGTGGGTCCAGCTGTTGTTTCAAGACTTTCCGCCTCAGTTGCTACCACAACGGGCGTGGATATTTCATTTGTTGCTGCGGATGTCACGGCTGGTGTTATGATGGGAGCTGATGTTTCTGTCTGTGTTGTTGTTTCAGATTCTGCAGTTGTGGCTGCAGCTGTTGTTTTAATAGTTCCTGTCTCAGTCGCAATCCCATCAGCAGTTGATATTTCGCTCGTTGCCACCAATGTCGTCAGCAGTGCTGTTGTTGTCGAAGCTGATGTTTCTGTCTCAGTGGTTGTTTCAGATGCTGCTGGAGTGCCTACAGCTGTTGTTTCACTACTAGCTTCTTCTGTTGCCACTGCAGCAGGTGTTAATGTTTCAGTTGTGGCTGCGGATGCCGTCAGGGACACTGTTGTAGGAGCCAATGTTTCTGTCTCAGTAATTGTTTCAGATGCTGCAGTCGTGGCTACAGCTGTTGTTTCAGTAGTTCCTGCCTCGGTTGTCACCCTATCAGGCATCAATATTTCACTTGTGGCTGAAGATGTTGTCAGGCCTGCTCTTGTTGTGGGAGCCAATGTTTCTGTTTCACGGGTTGGTTCCAATTGTGTGGTTGTGGGAACAGCTGTTGTTTCACTTGTGGCTGTAGATGTTGTCAGGGCTGCTGATATTGTGGAAGTCAATGTTTCTGTCTCATTGGTTATTTCAGATTCTGCAGTCGTGGGATCGGCTCTTGTTCCAAGAGTTACTGCCCCATTAGGTGTTGACATTTCACTTGTGACTGAAGATGCTGTCAGGGCTGCTGTTGTTGTGGGAGCCGAAGTTTCTATCTCAGTGTTTGTTTCAGATTCCATGGTCGTTGGTCCAGATGTTGCTTCAGATGTTCCTGCCCCAGTTGCCATCCCATCAGGCGTCGATATTTCGCTCGTTGCCGCAGACGTTTTCATTACTGCTGTTGTTGAGGCAGCTGATATTTCTGGCTCAGTTGTTTCGGATTCTACATTTGTGGGTCCAGTTGTTGTCTCAGTAACTCCTGCCCCAGTTGCCACTCCAGTAGGAGTTAATATTTCACTGGTGGCTATAGATGTTGTCAGGGCTTCTGATGTTGTAGGAGGCAATGTTTCTGTCTCAGTGGTTGTTTCAGATGCAGCTGTCATTTCAGTCATAGCTTCCTCTGTTGCCACTCCAGCGGGCGCTAATGTTTCAGTTGTGACTGCAGATGTCATCAGGGTTGCTGTTGTTGTGGGAGATGATGTTCCCACAGTGGCCTGAGCTGTTGTCTCAGATTTTGTAGTTGTGGTTCCAGCTGTTGTTTCACTAGTAGCTTCCTCTGTTGCCACTCCAACAGAGGTCAATAGTTCACTTCTGGCTGAAGATGTTGTCGGAACTGCTGTTGTGTGAGCGGAGCTTTCCACAGTTGTCAGAGCTGTTGCTTCAGATGCTGTACTTGTGGCTACAGATGTTGTTTCAATAGTTCCTGTCTCAGTTGCAACCCCTTCAGCAGTTGATATTTCGCTCGTTGCCACCGATGTCATCATCGGTGTTGTTATGGCAGCTGATGTTTCTGTCTCAGTGGTTGTTTCAAATGCTGCAGTAGTGGCTACAGCTGTGGTTTCAGTCTTAGCTTCCTCTGTTGGCACTCCAGCAGGTGTTAATATTTCAGTTGTTGCTGCGGATGTTGTCAGGGCTGCTGTTGTGGTAGTTGATGTTTCCACATTTGTCTGAGCAGTCTCAGATTCTGCATTTGTTGCTCCAACTGCTGTTTCAGCCGTTACTCCCACAGTTGCCAACCCATCTGCCGTTGATATTTCACTCGTTGCTGCAGATGTTCTCTGGGCTACTGTTGTTGTGGGAGCTGATGTTTCTGTCACAGTCGTTTCAGATTGTGCAGTTGTGGCAACAGCTTCCTCTGTTGGCACTGAAGCACTTTCAGTTGTGGCTGGAGATGTTGTCAGGGTTGCTGCTGTGGGAGTCGAGGTTTCTGTCTCAATGGTTGTTTCAGCTTCTGCAGTAGTTGCTCCAGTTGTTGCTTCAGTTGTTCCTGCCCCAGTTGCCACCCCATCAGCAGTTGATATTTTGCTCGTTGCTGGTGATGTCATCACAACTGTTGTTGTTATGGAAGCCGAAGTTTCTGTCTCAGTGGTTATTTCAGATTCCACTGTCGTTGATCCGGCTGTTGCTTCAGTTGTTCCTGCCCCAGTCGCTATTTCGCTCGTTGCCGCAGATGTCGTAATCACTGCTGTTGTTGTGAGAGCTGATGTTTCTGGCTCAGTCGTTTCAGATTCTACGTTTGTGGGTCTAGCTGTTGTTTCAGTAGTGCCACCCCCAGTTGTCATCCTATCAGCCACTGATATTTCACTAATTGCTGCAGATGTCGTCATCACTGCTGTTGTTATGGGGACTGATGTTTCTATCTCAGTCGTTTCAGATTCTGCAGTTGTGGGTCCAGCTGTTGTTCCAAGAGTTACTGCCCCATTAGGTGTTGACATTTCACTTGTGACTGCAGATGCTGTCAGGGCTGCTGTTGTTGTGGGAGCCGATGTTTCTATTTCAGTGTTTGTTTCAGATTCCATGGTCGTTGGTTCAGATGTTCCTGCCCCAGTTGCCATCCCATCAGGCGTCGATATTTCGCTCGTTGCCGCAGACGTTTTCATTACTGCTGTTGTTGAGGCAGCTGATATTTCTGGCTCAGTTGTTTCGGATTCTACATTTGTTGGTCCAGTTGTTGTCTCAGTAACTCCTGCCCCAGTTGCCACTCCAGCAGGAGTTAATATTTCACTGGTGGCTGTAGATGTTGTCAGGGCTTCTGATGTTGTAGGAGGCAATGTTTCTGTCTCAGTGGTTGTTTCAGATGCAGCTGTCATTTCAGTCATAGCTTCCTCTGTTGCCACTCCAGCGGGCGCTAATGTTTCAGTTGTGACTGCAGATGTCATCAGGGTTGCTGTTGTTGTGGGAGATGATGTTCCCACAGTGGCCTGAGGTGTTGTCTCAGATTTTGTAGTTGTGGTTCCAGCTGTTGTTTCACTAGTAGCTTCCTCTCTTGCCACTCCAACAGAGGTCAATGGTTCACTTCTGGCTGAAGATGTTGTCGGCACTGCTGTTGTGTGAGCGGAGCTTTCCACAGTTGTCAGAGCTGTTGTTTCAGATGCTGTACTTGTGGCTACAGATGCTGTTTCAATAGTTCCTGTCTCAGTTGCAACCCCATCAGCAGTTGATATTTCGCTCGTTGCCACCGATGTCATCATCGGTGTTGTTATGGCAGCTGATGTTTCTGTCTCAGTGGTTGTTTCAAATGCTGCAGTAGTGGCTACAGCTGTGGTTTCGGTCTTAGCTTCCTCTGTTGGCACTCCAGCAGGTGTTAATATTTCAGTTGTTGCTGCGGATGTTGTCAGGGCTGCTGTTGTGGTAGTTGATGTTTCCACATTTGTCTGAGCAGTCTCAGATTCTGCATTTGTTGCTCCAACTGCTGTTTCAGCCATTACTCCCACAGTTGCCAACCCATCTGCCGTTGATATTTCACTCGTTGCTGCAGATGTTCTCTGGGCTACTGTTGTTGTGGGAGCTGATGTTTCTGTCACAGTCGTTTCAGATTGTGCAGTTGTGGCAACAGCTTCCTCTGTTGGCACTGAAGCACTTTCAGTTGTGGCTGGAGATGTTGTCAGGGTTGCTGCTGTGGGAGTCGAGGTTTCTGTCTCAATGGTTGTTTCAGCTTCTGCAGTAGTTGCTCCAGTTGTTGCTTCAGTTGTTCCTGCCCCAGTTGCCACCCCATCAGCAGTTGATATTTTGCTCGTTGCTGGTGATGTCATCATAACTGTTGTTGTTATGGAACCCGATGTTTCTGTCTCAGTGGTTATTTCAGATTCCACTGTCGTTGATCCGGCTGTTGCTTCAGTTGTTCCTGCCCCAGTCGCTATTTCGCTCGTTGCCGCAGATGTCGTAATCGCTGCTGTTGTTGTGGGAGCTGATGTTTCTGGCTCAGTCGTTTCAGATTCTACGTTTGTGGGTCCAGCTGTTGTTTCAGTAGTGTCAGCCCCAGTTGCTACCCCATCAGGAGTCAATATTTCACTTGTGGCTCCAGATGTTGCCAGGGCTGCTGATGTTGTGGGAGAAAATGTTTCCGTCTCAGTGGTTGTTTCATATGGTGCAGTCGTTGATCCAGCTGTTGCTCCAGTAGTAGCTTCCTCTGTTGCCACTCCAGCAGATGTAAATGTTTCACTTGTTGCTGGAGATGTTGTCAGGGCTGCTGTTGTGGCAGCTGAAATTTCTGTCTCAGTGTTTGTTTCAGATTCTGCAGTCGTTGCTCCAACTGTTGGTTCAGTTGTTCCTGCCCCAGTTACCACCCCATCAGCCGTTGATATTTTGCTTGTTGCCGCCGATGTTGTCATTACTGCTGTTGTTATGGCAGCTGACGTTTGTGTCTCTGTGGTTATTTCGGAAGCTGCAATTGTGACTACAGTTGTTTCAGTCGTAGCTTCCTCTGTTGGCACTCCAGCAGAAGTCAATTTTACACTTGTGGCTGCAGATGTCATCAGCACGGCTGTTGTTGTTGGAGCATATGTTTCTGTCTCAGTTTTTATTTCAGATTCTGCAGTAGTGGCTGCACTTGTTTCAGTACTTCCAGCCCCAGTTGCTATCCCATCAGCCGTAGATATTTCATCCTTTGTTGCAGATGTCATCAGCAGTGCTGTTGTTGTCGGAGCTGTTGTCTCAAATTCTGTAGTTGTGGTTACTGTTGTTGTTTCAGTAGTAGCTTCTTCTGTTGCCACTTCCGCAGAGGTCAATGTTTCACTTTTGGCTGAAGATGTCGTCAGCGTTGCTGCTGTTGCGGGAGCTGATGTTTGTGCAGTTGTCTGCAGTACAGATGTTGACAGAGCAGATTTTTCTTCAGTTGTTTCACCAATAGTTGTTGACTCCTTTGTTGTGACGATGGCAGTTCCATCAGTTGTCACCTGAGAAGGGGTTGTTAACATGCCAGTTGCTGTTGCGACCGATGTGGGATCGGTGTTAGAATTTGTTTCTGCAAAAGTCACCACCACCCCTGCCGTTGTAGAGGGTTGTCCAGCTGTCGTCACTGAGGTAGCTTCTGTATTTGTCAAAGCAGTAGTTGCCGTGACCGCAGATTGCATCGTTGACGCAGCTATAACTGTTGACTCAACGGTAATGGAGCCAGTTTCAATGTCAAAGCCATTGACAGTTGAAGCTGCATTGGACAAAACCCCTGCAATTTGGGTGTTACTTGGTGCCGATGCAGCTTTGAACTCAACATCCATGACGTTGATGACGGAGCCACTCCTACAGAAGAAATCACCCCCCAAAAAGTTTGAAAACTGTAAATGCATTTAGTTACTTCACAACTGTAAATTACCTGAATGTGATGATGATCACGATCACGAAGGAGGTAGGAAATGCTGCTGAAAAGATTGGTGTAAGCTGTGGAGAGGGGCGGAGGGAAAGGAGGTCACTGATGTTAGCTTGAGTTTATCAAAGTTGTCACATTTCATTATCTGACATATTTTTTTTCTAATATTACTTACTTGTGTCCTGATCAAGATAACTCTGGTTTGGAAAGCCACAGAGGTTGGATCCTGCAAATCACTTGTAAATGTGCTTTGAAGAGATCTGAAAGTAACTCGTTTGGCAATCGTGTCTGTTGTTGTTTCCGCATGTGTTGGGATTCCTGTTGTAGTCACAATTGTTGTGTATGCTGTTGTGGCAAATGTTGTTTCTACCTCTGCTGTGCCAAAAGTTGCCATTTTTACAGGTGTTGTCGGGACTGTTGTGGCAACTGTTGTTTTGACAGGTGTTGTCACTTCGGCTGTTGTGGCAAACATTTCGGCTGTTGTTGCTTCTGCAGTTGTCGTGAGTGGTGCTGTTGTGTCACCTGCTGTTGTGTCACCTGTTGTTGTTTCCGTTGATGGCGTAACTGTCATAGTGAAAGAGTCTGTTGTTGTGGCAACTTTTGTTGTTTCTGCTGATGTTGTGGTTGACACTGCGGTAGAATCTATTGTCGTGGCAGCAGTCGTTGTTTCTGCTGCTGTTGTTTCAGCGGATGTTGTTTCAGAAGGTGTCGTTTCTGCTGTGTTTATGGCAATTGCAGGTGTACTGTCCACCGTTATCGTAAAAACTGTTGATGTTTCTGCTGCTGTTGTTTCAGAAGTTGTAGTTTCTGCGGTTGTTGATGCACCACCAACTGTTGTTTCTGCAGGTGCCATGTCTGCTGTTGTGGTAAAGTCTATTGTTGTGGTAGCTGTAGTTGTTTCAGCGGGTGTTGTCTCTGCTGTGTTTGTGGAAAATGATGTTGTTGCACTGGCTGTAGTTTCTGCAATTGTTGTTGCAACAGTAGTTGTTTTGACAAGTGTTGTCATTGATGCTGTTGTGGTAACTGTTCTTTCTGCTGCTGTTGTTTCAACACTTATTGTCTCTGCAAGTGTCGTGGATGCCATTGTTGTAGAATCAATTGTTGCAGTGGTTGATTCATCTGGTGACATCAGTGTTGTTGTTCTGTCAAATGTTGTTTCCGCGGTTGTTGTTTCTGCAGGTGTCGCGGATGCCACTATGGTCAGGTCTGTTGTTGTGACAACCATTGTTTGAGCAGATGTGTCATCGGTTATTGTTTCCCTAGTTGTGTCGGCCATTGTGGTAAAGTCTGCCGTTGTGGAAGCTATTGTTGTTTCTTCAAGTGTCGTCACTGCTGTGATTGTGGCAACTGTTGTTGTTTCTGTAGTTGATGTTGGAGCAGCAGCTGTTGTTTCTGATGGTGTCGTATCTGCCGTTCTGCTACTGTCTGTTGTTGTGGCAATAGATGTTGTTTCAGCAGGTGTTGTCTCTAGTGTAGTTGAGGCAACAGTTGTTGTCTCAGCGGTTGTTGTTTCTCTAGTTGTTGCAGCAGCAGTTGTTTCTGGGGGTTTAGTGTCTGCTGTTGTGGTGAAGTGTGCTGATGTTTCAGCGGTTGTTGTTTCTGCAAGTGTTTTGTCTGCCATTGCGGTAAGGTCTGTTGTTATGGCACCTGTTGTCATTTCCCCGTGTGTCATCGCTGCTTCTGTTGTGGCAACTGTTGTTGTTTCTGCTGCTGTTATTTCAATGGTTGTTGTTTCTGAAAATGTTGTGGATGCATCTGTTATTATTTCAGAGTGTGTTGTCTCTGCTGCATTTGTTGCAACTGTTGTTTCTGCAGATGTTTCATCTGTTGTCTTTTCTGCAGTTGTTGTGTGTGCCATTGTGGTAAGGTCTGTCATGACATCTGTTGTTGTTTCAGCAGCTGTTGTCTCTGCTGCGTTTGTGGCACCTTTTGTTTCTGTTGGTCTTGTTTCAGTGGTTGTTGCAGCATCTGTTGTTCCTATAGGTGTTGTGTCTTCCATCGTGGTAAGGTCTGTTTTTGTGGCAACTGTTGTTGTTTCTGCAAGTGTTGTGTCGGCTGATGTGGTGAAGTCTGTTATTTTGGCAGCTGTTCTTGTTTCGGCAGGTGTCGTTTCAACAGTTGTTCCTATAGGTGTCGTGGATGCCATTGTAGAGGAATCTATTTTTATGGCAACTCTTGTTTCTACGGGTGTTTTCTCCGTTGTGGTTGTGGCAACTGTTATTGCGGGGTTCCCGGTTGTTGCGGCAGTTGTCATCATTGCTGCTGTTGTGGCAATAGTTGTTGTTTCTGCTGCTGTTGTTTCAGCGCTTGTTGCTTTTGCAGTTGTTGCAGCAACTATTGTTATTTTTTCAGATGTCATGTCTGCCGGGGTGGTATGGTCCGTAGTTGGGGCAAGTGTTGTTTCGGGAGGTGTTGTCTCTGCTGCGGTTGTTGCTTCTACAAGTGTCGTGTCTGCTGTTGTGGTCGGGTCTGTTGTTGTCTCAACAATTGTTATTTCCGTTGATGTTGTTGCGGCAGTTGTTCCTTCTGCAGTTGCTGCTGCAGCAGCTGTTGTTGTTTCTGCCATTGTTGTGTCTGCCGCTGTGGTAAAGTCTATTGTTGTGGCAACTGTTGTTGTTTTGGCAGGTGTCGTCTCTGCTGGAATAGTGATAACTGTTATTGTTTCTGCTGCTGTTGTTTCAGCATTTGTTGTTTCTGTTGTTATTGTTTTTGTAGTTGTTGTTGCATCAGCGATTGTTGTGTCTACCCTTCTGGTAATGTCTGTTGCTGTGGCAACTGTTGTTGTTTCAGAAGGCGTTGTCCCTGGTGCGGTTTTGGTAACTGTTGCTGTTTCTGCTGTTGTTGGCTCAGTGGTTGTTGTCTCTGAAATTGTTGCAGTAGTTGTCTCTGCGAGTTTCAAGTCTGCCATTGTAGTAAAGTCTGTTGTTGTGGCAACTGTTGTTTCAGCAACTGTTGTTTCGGCAAGTGTCATGTCTGCTGTTGTGATAAAGTCTGTTGTTGTGGCAATTGTTTCATCAGTTGTTGACTCTCCTGTGGTTGTGGTAACTGTTGTTGTTTCAGCAGGTATTGTTTCAACGGTGGCTGTTCCGCCAGGTGCCATTGTGGTGGAATCTATTGTTATGGCAAGTGTTGTTTCAATACGTGTTGTTTCAGCATTTGTAATCCCTGCTGTTGTGGTAAGGTCTGGTGTTGTGCCAACTGGTGTTGTTTCAGCAGGTGTTGTATCTACTGCGTTTGTGGCAACTTTTGTTTCCGCTGCTGCTGTTGTTTCAGCATTTGTTGCTTCTGTAGTTGTTCTCGCAGTAGCGATTGTTGTTTCTAGTGGTGTCATGTCTGCTGTTGTGGTAACGTCTGTTGATGCTGCAACTGTTGTTGCAGCAGCAGTTGTTGTTTCTGCATTTGTTGTGTCTGCTGTTGTGGTAAGGTCTGTTGTTGGGGCAACTGTTTTTGTTTCAGCAGGTATTGTCTCCACTGCATTTGTGGCAACGGTTGTTTCTGCTGCTGTTGTTTCAGCGGTTGTTAAAGCAGTCGTTGTTTCTGCAGGAGTTGTCTCTGCTTCATTTATGTCAACTGTTGTCTCTGCATTTGTTGTTTTTGCAGGTGTCGTAGATGCCGTTGTCGTAAAGTCGGTTGATCTGGCAACTGTTGTTTCATCATTTGTTGTTTCTGCTGTTGTTGTTTCAACAGAATTCACCTCTGCTGTTGTGGTGGAATCTATTGTTATGGCAACTGATGTGAGCGCGGTTGTTTTGGCAGATGTCATCATTGCTGCTGTTGTTTCAGTGGTTGTGGCTTCTGCAGTCGTTGTTGCAAAAGCTGTTGTTTCTTCAGATGTCATGTCTGCCATTGTGGTAATGGTTGTTTTAGCAGCAACTGTTGTTCTTTGGGCAGGTGTTGTTTCAGTGGTTGGTTCCGCAGTTGGACTCGCTTTTGCTGTTTCTGCCAGTGTTGTGTCTGCCCTTGTGGTAAAGTCTATTGTTGTGTCAACTGTTGGTGTTTCAGCTAGTGTTGTCTCTGTTTTGCCGGTTGTTGTTTCTGCGGTTGTCGTGAATGCCACTGTGGTGGTATCTATTGTTGTGGCAGCTATTGTTTTGGCAGTTGTTCCGTCTGCCATTGTGGTAGAGTCTGTTATCGTGGCGGGTAAAGTTGTTTCCGGTGCTGTTGTTTCTACCGTTATGGTAAAGTCTGACGTTACGGCATCTATTGTTGTTGTTTGGGCAGGCGGTGTCTCTCCTGTGTTTATCGCAACTGTTGTTTCTGCTGTTGTTGTTTCAGCAACTGTTGTTGGTTTGGCAGCTGTCGCCACTGCTTCAATTGTGGCAAATATTGTTGTTTCTGCTGTTGCTGTTTGAGCATTTGTTGTTTCTGTAGTTTTTGCAGCAGCGATCGTTGTTTCAGACTGTGTCGTGTCTGCCGTTGTGGTACTGTCTGTTGTTGTTTCAGCAGGTGCTGTCTCTGGTGTAGTTGTGGAAACAGTTGTTGTCTCAGCGGTTGCTGTTTCTGTAGTTGTAGCAGCAGTTGTTTTTTCTGCGGGTTTAGTGTCTGGTGTTGTGACGAAGTCTGTTGATGTTTCAGCGGTTGTTGTTTCTGCAGGTGTTGTGTCTGCCATTGTGGTAAGGTCTGTTGTTATGGCACCTGTTGTCATTTCCCCGGGTGACGTCACTGCTTTCGCTGTGACAACTGCTGTTGTTCCTGCTGCTGTTATTTCAACGGTTGTTGTTTCCGGAAAAGTTGTGAATGCATCCGCTGTTGTTTCAGCTGGTGTTGTCTCTTCTGCATTTGTTCCAACTGTTTTTTCTGCACATGTGTCATCGGTTGTCGTTCCTCTAGTTGTTGTGTCTGCCGCTGTAGTAAAGTATGTCGTGACATCTGTTGTTGTTTCAGCAGCTGTTGTCTCTGCTGCGTTTGTGGCAACTGTTGTTTCTGCTGGTGTTGTTTCTATAGGTGTTGTGTCTGCTGCGGTGAAGTCTATTGCTGTTTTGGCTGGTGTTGTGGTAGCTGTTGTTGTTTCTGCAGGTGTTGTGGATGCCATTGTGGTAGAATCTATTGTTATGGCAAATGTTGTTGTTTCGGCAGGTGTCGTCACTACTTCTGTTGTGGCAACTGTGGTTGTATATGCTGTTGTTTCAACAGTGGATTCTGCTGGTGCTGTCTGTGCTGTGTTTATGGCAACTGTTGTTTCAATTGTTGTTGTTTCTTCCAGTGTCGTCTGTGTTGTTGTTACGTCTGCTGTAGTTGTTTCTGCAAGTGTCGTGCCTGCCGATGGGGTAAAGTCTCTTATTGTGGCAACAGTTGTTTCGACAGGTATCGTCACTGCTGCTGTTGTGGCAACCGTTGCTGTTTCTGCTGCTGTTCTTTCATCAGTTGTTGTTTCCACAGTTGTGGCAGAATTTATTGTTGTTGCAGCTGTTCTTCCATCAAGCATCGTCACTGCTGTCGTTGTTGGAACGGTTGTTGTTTCTGTAGTTGTTGCACCAGCGCTTGATGTGTCAGCAGGTGTCGTGAGGGTTGTTGTGGTCGGGTCTGTTGTTATGGCAACTGTTGTTGATTCTGCAGATGTCGTCATTGCTGTTGTTGATTCTGTTTTTATGGCAGCAGTAATTTGTTCCGTAGGTGTTGTCATTATCCACGCAGTTGTTGGTGGATCAGGCGTTGTCGTTGTGCCCAATATTGGTTCCCATCCTCTGGTTGTCCTCAAACCTTGTTTAAAAAAAAATAAAAAATAAACTTTTCAACCCTTTACTTTTTGTCCAAGAAAAACAGACTCACTATGTTTGAACAGATCAAGTTACCTGTTAGAATCAGGTACGTTGCCATCATCCGTCGAATGAGCATCTTGTTTGGTTTGGTTCTATACAATGGAAAATATTAATTAAGCAAACATGCAGATCAATGGCGGCAAGCTTTTCAGGTGTCCTCATCATCAAGTCTTAATTCGGGCTCATTGAAACATCTTAATAAGCAAATATATTGCCTTTAATTAAAAAGAAAAAAACTTGACTTTTCATGGTTTGAAACCCTACACCCCTGTATCATTTCGAACAAAATTATTATTCTTATTGTGAATCACGTTATCAAGAAAAGAGTAAAAAAAACATGAAAAAAATCAGCGATGAAGCCTGCAATTTCCGTTTGTCCTACGCATATTGGATAGTTGAGCTAAAATGATTTTTGTCAAAATTCTAAAATTATTTCTATGAATGTCATGTTTTCTCAACAACTCAAATGTTTTATTTATTTTATAAACACAATAAAATTTAAATGTATTTCATAGTAATAATAATAATAACAATAGTACATTTGATTTTCTAAGCGCCTTTCAAAACAACATATTGCTAAAACGATTCAATGTACCCAAGAAAATATTCAATAAAAGGAAACAAGCAGTGAGATGAACGAATTAGTTCTCTTTGTTATATAAAATTTACAACATTTGGGGTACTGCTTCGAGAAATCCAAAGTTATAGTTACCATATTTATTTGTATTTTTATGTTCAAGAGTTAAGATGGAAACATATATACATACCTTAAATTACAACGAATAAAATCTCCTGTGTTCTCCTGATTGTCCTTTGTTTTAATTTTCGTATTTCCAGGTTGAGATTTCACCTTGTTGAGAGTCACCTGGCATCTTTCTGACTGGCTTTTATAACGCAAAGCTACAGAAGGCGTTTTGGCGTAACCCCCAAGGTGATGCATGGGGCTGCAATGTTGTAAAACATTGAACAATTCCTGGATCAGGGCTGGCAGCTGTCACTCACACCCTCCATTCTTGTGTCACTGTACATTCCTGCCCGATTTCAAATATGACATTAAGCAAATAGAGAATGAGCAACGTGGGCGGAACACTGTGGTGCACTTGCTCAAATAAAAAAAAAAAAAACACGCAAAAAAACCTTTACAGTAAATCGCTTGATATTTGACAACACACATTAGTCTTTACTGTCAAATTATATATTTTTTTCCAGATGATATTGTGATGTAAAAAAAATGTCAATTGTGTTGAGATCTTAGGGTCTTATATAATGAGATAAAAAGGAAAAAAACAGCACCAACATGAAGAAACATGAAGCAGCAAAAAATGAGATATCCCCCATTCATTACCTCATTTATGAAGATTGTAGTTTGTTGTTGTATATTCCAAATATGATTAGTTTGCAATCATTTAATCATTTGTTTTTTCTTTTTTTCTTCTTTATCATAATAATAATAATAATAATAATAATAATAATAATAATAATAATAACTTTTTCTAAGCGCCTTTCAAAACTCTCAAGGACACGTTATGCCCCTTCTCAATACATACATTAAGCATGTTAGTCGAAGTGAATCAATTTTATGTGCTGGAATTTCTCAAAATTGATATTGACGATAGTCAGTCCTCTTGCATCTTCAGGTATGTAAAGGAACCAATATTGGGTATTGCTAACGCGAAGGTGTCTAATTTTAGTAGCAAGGACAAACTCCCAGGGTTCCATTGTGCGGCAGCAATGCAGTGATGACAAAAACGATAATCCTCGTGACATCTGTTTTCATTCACATGGTTGTTGGTTTAACGTTTCTAATGTCGCACTTTTGGAAACAGAACTTCTACAATGTGACACCTTAGTTTTTTTTACACAATGCGAATGCGAGCGCCACAGATTCCATGATTCATCCGTGATGTCATTCGAAGGCAAAACATGCACGCATTATATTGAACTAGTTATTCGGGTTTATCGTAATTACATTTAATTCTCATCCACCAACTAAAATTTAAGTCTTGAAAAAAATATCAAGTGCCTGGGATTCAATGTGCAGAGTCTGAAAAGACATAAACATATTTTGTTTGTGCGCGTCTGTGAGCGTGTGCGTGCATATGTCTGTGAGTGTGCGTGGGTGTGTGCGTGTTTGTATCGTGTACGCGTGTGTATCGTGTATATGTGTGTGCGTGCGTAGCTGTGTGTTCTCGCATAGAGACACAAATCTTGATCTAAGTTTTCAAAGGAAGTACAGGTGTTGGTGTTTATTTATTTATTCATGTATTTATTTATTTGTGTGCATTTATTTATTCACGTGTGCATTTATTTATTTATGTAATTACTTACTTATTTGTGTTTGGTGGTTTGTTTGTTTGTTTGTTTGTTTGTTCAGTGAAGTAGCATTTTGGGTCCAAAACAATGTACACACCAGGAACCTGGTGCAGCCTTCCTGGTGAGATCTGTTTATTCAGCCGTCATCTGTACTTCTTTAAAGGTGTCAGACATTTCGCTCCTCATCCGAAGAGTTTCGTCAGCGAACTAAAGTTGTGCTGGTAACTCTGGCCATATATTTATCCCTAATGGACAGAGGTGGTGGTGCCAGTACTCTGCTTTGATAGATCCCTGCTCTAGGGTTGGGGGAGCCATAGACTACTCACAGAAGCTAATCTGATTACTTCTTTTGTCCTATCTGATTACCTCAAATGTCTCTCCCTGGCTCTGATTACCTCAATAGCTTTGGTATCACCTCATTAGCATGACTAAGCCTATGTGGTAACGACCTAAGAAGTCTTTTGTAAGCACAGTCTAAAATAAACCTTAAACCACCATGGCGATTTAGGGAAGGGTTTTGCTGTTTTACACAAATTGCTTCTTTTACGCCATCTATTTTATTTGGCCAAGATTTTAACCTCACTGTCTTCAAATGAGGGGTTGCTCGCTTTTAGGTGCATATGTACTGCAGATGTAGGCCCACAAGCATTGTCTGCCATGTTGAGCATTTGTTTATTTTCCCAAATGTATTGCCCTTTACAATCTTCAGTTTTACAATGTATAGAATAAACTACATTACTTTGTTTTTCATTTGGCAGCCTATCCTTTGGATGCACTAATTTTTGTCTTAAAGGACAAACGACGCCTCTGGACAAGTTGTGTCCATAATTTGTCAAATCACTTCAAATGACTTCTACTGAGCGTATTTTACAAAGATTCCACGGCATATGGCTATATTTTACGTTTTAAGACTCGCGCTGAATATTTAGGAAGTCTTGTGTTCGAGTTGATGACGATCCCCACGTGACGTCACGTTTGGAACACCCCTGACCGAGAAAGCGACACAATGCATTTTGTGGTACTTTGTTTGGTCTGAAAACTTTGTGTCGATCCGTGTTGATGGCGAAATTGGAAGGAAAACACATAAATCACTCGATGGTGAATCGTTGTGTGTTGCACCAAGACTACTATTTGATATTCGCTGACGCAAATTCCCAGCTGACAAATCAGCCCATTTCCAACGGAGCTTGGGCGCCATCTTTTGCATTTTCTGGGACACTACATTGCTGTCATTGACGGCTCGAATTGATATGGGAGGACTCCTTTAATCGATTGCAAACATTTATGCTTTCCTCTTCAGAACTATTTGAATCATATTCATAACTGGATGAGTAACAAGAAAGCATGTTCCCCGAATCTGAAGCCATTGTTAATGAGGCAAGACGTCTTGGCGTGACGTCACGAACTGGGGGCGGGACCTTCTGAAACTGGCCATTTCCGGATTCATTTTGAAGTAGTTTTCTGACACTTTGAGTCATTTTTATTGGTGTTTTTTCATTTGACTAAAAATATCAGCCTGCATGTTTTGGGTATTTTAGATGTTATGAAACGTTTTTTCTGATTTCAGTTAGAAAACAAAAAATTGGTGTCGGTTGTCCTTTATAGGTTTGAAATAGGTAGGAATTTTGTGTTGCCATAAGACCCTTTGTAGTTTTTCAGAAACTCCTGCAATATAAGGTACTGCTATTCCTCTCCTTTTTGTATCTTTTGGATTTTTTGGTTTCTTTCCCTATTCTTTTCTTTTGACATTTGTTAAAAGACTACTAAGGATAACCACAGTTTGTGAGGGCTCTCCTGACATGTTTCCTTACCTTCAACACTTGTTGGTATTTCTTTAGCCCTATGCTGTAGGGTTCAGATAACTCCTAGTTTGTGTTGTAGTGGGTGATTTGATTCAAAAAGTCAGTATTAGTCAGTGTGCGTGGCCTTCCTAAAGACTTGTTTTTAGCTCTCTGTTCTCTTCTATAATTACTTTGCAGTCCAAAAAGGCTTGTTGGTTTTCTTTAATGTCCTCGCGAGTAAATTTAATGTTGATGTCTACCGAGTTGAGGTGATCTGTGAAGGATTTAATTTCTTCTCTTATATATATATATATAGGGCCGGCGTTACCAGCACAACTTTAGTTCGGTGACGAAACTCTTCGGATGAGGAGCGAAATATCTGACACCTTTAAAGAAGTACAGATGTTGGCTGAAGAAACCTTTCCTTCCTGGTGAGGTGTTATGGGTATATCCCATCGGCAGGAGGCCCTGGGAATGAATCAGGACGCGCTAGAGGGATCCCGAGGAAAAGAGCTGGAAGAAGTGGCTGGGGAAAGGGAAATGTGGGCTTCTCTGTTAAACATGTTGCTCAAATGACCCAACCCCAGAGAAGCAGTAGGAGACGGATGGATAAATACAGTGTCCCCACAACAAATAACTAACAAGAGTGTTGGTATACTCCAGAAAAAGTTTATTATTTTCATCATTATTTACTCAGTCACAATGAGTTATTGTTTTATCCACATTTCCCAGTGTATTAATGCTTTATTTTGTATACAATCCCCACCTTGTCATACAATCTGGAAACTATTTCATTTGTTTACACTGTACAATGATTTTAATCCTTGTGCTCTCGCAGTTTCAAGTCTTGTACAATGGCCAAAAATGTTAATTCACGGTTGTGTGTCAAGAATTTAATTCGTAATGCGGACGACAAGGCTTCAATATGAATCAATATGAAGGCTTTAATTGCTCGACAGTGTGGAAAGGCTTTAATTTGTATACAGTGTAAAATGTCTTTAATAAATAGTGCGCAAAGGCTTTAATCTCAATAGAATGTCTGAAGGCTTCGCTTGTTGAACAGGTCGCTGATGGTGTGCGACGGCCAACGTTTGGTTCCCACTCAGTGACATCGTAGATCGATGTAAAAGAGTGGAAAAGCTTTAATTCCTGTTGGGTGTCAAAACACTTGAATTTTGTACAAATATTTCATTTGAATTTGTCTACAGGCTTTATTATGTTTTTTAGAGCGTGTCTGAAAATTACATTTCTATACAATGTGCAAAAGCAATAATTTTCATACAGTGTGCAGAGTTGTAAATTTCTCCACTGTGAGACTAATAAAGGCATATCCAATCCAATATACAGTGTGCATTGTGTTATAAACTCCCAGAAAGTATATCATACAACATAACCATATACATACATATAACTTCATGATACGACAACTGGAATTCGACAAAGACCCATTTTAGGGCCCTGGTCCAGGCTCTCATTTTGCCAACCCGTGCAAAGACGCTACTGGTCGCTCATCAGTAACCATGAAAACAGCACCACAGCAGATGCGGTGATGAGGCTCGTCTTATGGCTCGCTCCGCTTGAAATCACTATAAAAAAAATAAAATAGTTAATAGATATGTCTCCAATAAACAGAACTTTCTCTATGTAGCTTACAGATGCCATTGACGAAAATGGATGAGGTGTCCACGTTAAAGGCCGTGATGTTGGGTGCGGCCCTGATTAAAACTTCACCAATGGCATTATTGCTGGGCACTAAGCTTGATGCGAACCTCAAGTCCATGTTGTTGATAATGGAGCCATTACTGAAAAAAAATTAAAACTTAAACCCACATAATTAAAAAAAAAATCGTAATTGGGTTCTACTTTTTTTTTACCTGAATGATGTAACTGTCAGGTCTTTAAATGAAGAAAAAGTGACATTGTAGAGTGGTTCCAACTGTGGAGAGAGCATAATTGTGAAAGTAGTGTGTGATAAGGGTTCTTGTGAGAATATGGGTTTCGGAAGCCAAATCATTTTACAAAAACATAATTTTTCCATGAGGACTAAAAACCAGAGAATCAAGCGTGGTTGTCGTGTTGTATTCCTTTTTTCCCCTTTTATAATATGGATAAGGGAACATTTCAAGCACCTCACCGTCTGCTTGATGAGCGTCACTCGGCTGATAAACACGGCAGTCGACTGATTGAGCAAGGCACTTGTGAAAGTCTCGCCGACTGATGTAAATCTCAAAGTCCGCGTGGTGAGTGACATGGCACTCGTCATGGGATTCTTGGTGGCCGTCATTGCTGGAGCTGCAGTGCTGTTGATTGTTGTTGTCACGTTTGATTTGTGCGGAGATTCTGGCAAGACAATTGAAATATGATTGGTTATTAATGCCTTGTCCCCGCAACAAATTTAGTACAACAACGCTTTCTAGTGCAACAATTCTTCCTATTATCTGTTGAACAGAAAAATTATTAACACCAAAAGATAACAAAAAGTAGAAAAACGGTTTAAACATAACAATGGCAGACTTTTTCTCAAGGCATTCATGGTGGCAGACTCACGAATGACTTGAATGCTTTCGGCGACGAGGCTGATATTGAATGTGTTGTTGGCCGGACCAAGGGTTTCCTCGAAGGTGGCAATGACAACCTCATCAACGGGAGTGGAAGATGTGTTCATGAACTCCAATCCTACATCCACTTGCGTGTTATCCATTCGGGTCAACACCACAGCACGACTGTAATGAAAAAAACAATGCAATGGATGGATGGACCTTGGGTGGACATAAATCAATTGCATAAACTTACATAATCCGAATAACAAAGGAGCGGATGAAGATGAAACCAAATCTCTCTCTGTAGATGGTGTCGCACTGTAACATGGAGGGGAGACAAATTAGCAGCTAGAATTTTTTTTCAAGATGAAAAGCATTGTGAACATTACAAGTGGACCCACCGATGTGACAACTCTGTTTTCAAGAGCTAAATATGCAGCACTGGTGACATCATTGAATTCTTCCACAAACGGTTCCTCCAAAGTGGCTGAAAGCACCACAATCGGTGGTGAAGATGTGGGGACAACTGTTATTGTTGTTGGGTTTGGAACAGTTGGCCTTGGTGTTACAGGGACATGAGTGGCAATTAGCACTTGAGTTGTAGGGACAGTGGTGGTTGGCCCATGAGTGGTCGTTGCCCCCTGAGTTGCAGGAACATGGGTGTTGATCGGCTCTAGAGTTGCAGGGATACGAGTGGTGGTTGGCCCATCAGAGATACTTGGCCCTGGAGTCGCAGGGACATGAGTGGTGGTTGGCCCTTGAGTTGTAGGGACATGGGTAAGGATTGGCCTTTGAGTTATCGCGACTTGGGTAGTGATTGGCTCTTGAGTTGTAGGGATAGGGGCTGTGTTTGGCCCTTTAGTGGTAGTTGGCCCTAGAGTGGCAGGGACATGAGTGGTGGTTGGCCCTTGATGTGTAGCAACATGGGTTGACACTTGACTTGCAGAGACAGGGGAGGTGTTTGGCCCCTGAGTGGTAGTTGGTCCTCGAGTTGCAGGAACGTGTGTGGTGGTTGGCCCTAGAGTGGCAGGGACATGAGTGGTGGTTGACCCTTGAGTTGTAGCAACATGGGTGGGGATTGGCCCTTGAGATGTTGGGACATGGATAATGGTTGACCCTTGACTTGCACGTACAGTGGAGGTGGTTGGCCTATGAGTGGTAATTGGTCCCTGAGTTGAAGGATCATGGATGGTGGTCGGCCCGAGTGTTGCAGGCACATGTGTGGTAGTTGGCCCATCAGAGATACTTGGCCCAAGAGTTGCAGGGACATCAGTGGTGGTTAGCCCTTGAGTTGTAGGGACAAGGGCTGTGTTTGGCCCATTAGTGGTAGTTGTCCTTTGAGTTGATGGGACATGAGTGGTGGTTGGCCTTTGAGTTGTAGCAACATGAGTTGACCCTTGACTTACAGAGACAGAGGAGGTGGTTGGCCCATGACTGGTAGTTGGCCCTTGAATTGCAGAAACATGGGTGGTGGTTGGCCCTAGAGTGGCAGGGACATGAGTGGTGGTTGCCCCTTGAGTTGTAGCAACATGGGTTGCCACTTGACTTGCAGAGACAGGGGAGGTGTTTGGCCCCTGAGCGGTAGTTTGTCCTTGAGTTGCAGGAACATGGGTGGTGGTCGGCCCTAGTGTTGCAGCCACATCAGCGGTACTTGGCCCTAGAGTTGCAGGGACATGAACGGTGGTTGGCCCTAGAGTTGGAGGAACATGAGTGGTGGTTGGCTCTTGAGTTGTCTGGACAGGGGTAGTGGTTGTCCCTAATGTTGCAGGTACATGAGTGGTGGTTGGCTCTTGAGTTGTAGCAACATGAGTTGACCCTTGACTTACAGAGACAGAGGAGGTGGTTGGCCCATGACTGGTAGTTGGCCCTTGAATTGCAGAAACATGGGTGGTGGTTGGCCCTAGAGTGGCAGGGACATGAGTGGTGGTTGCCCCTTGAGTTGTCGCAACATGGGTTGACACTTGACTTGCAGAGACAGGGGAGGTGTTTGGCCCCTGAGCGGGAGTTTGTCCTTGAGTTGCAGGAACATGTGTGGTGTTTGGCCCTTGAGTGGCGGGGACATGAGTGGTGGTTGCCCCTTGAGTTGTAGCAACATGTGTAGTGATTGACCCTTGAGATGTCGGGAAATGGATCAGGGTTGACCCTTGACTTGCAGGGACAGGGGAGGTTTTTGGCCCTTGAGTGGTAGTTTGTCCCTGAGTTGCAGGATCATGGATGGTGGTCGGCCTGAGTGTTTCAGGCACATGTGTGGTGGTTGGCCCATCAGAGTTAGTTAGCCCTAGAGTTGTAGGGACATGAGTGGTGCTTGGCCCTTGAGTTTTAGGGATGTGGGTAGTGGTTGACCCTTGCTTTGTTGAGATAGGAGAGGTGGTTGGCCCATGAGTGGTAGTTGGCCCTTGAGTTGCAGGAACATGGGTGGTGGTCGGCCCTAGTGTTGCAACCACATCAGTGGTACTTGGCCCTAGAGTTGCAGGGACATGAACGGTGGTTGGCCCTAGAGTTGGAGGGACATGAGTGGTGGTTGGCTCTTGAGTTGTCTGGACAGGGGTAGTGGTTGACCCTAATGTTGCAGGGACATGAGTGGCGGTTGGCTCTTGAGTTGTAGCAACATGAGTTGACCCTTGACTTACAGAGACAGAGGAGGTGGTTGGCCCATGACTGGTAGTTGGCCCTTGAATTGCAGAAACATGGGTGGTGGTTGGCCCTAGAGTGGCAGGGACATGAGTGGTGGTTGCCCCTTGAGTTGTCGCAACATGGGTTGACACTTGACTTGCAGAGACAGGGGAGGTGTTTGGCCCCTGAGCAGTAGTTTGTCCTTGAGTTGCAGGAACATGTGTGGTGTTTGGCCCTTGAGTGGCGGGGACATGAGTGGTGGTTGCCCCTTGAGTTGTAGCAACATGTGTAGTGATTGACCCTTGAGATGTCGGGAAATGGATCAGGGTTGACCCTTGACTTGCAGGGACAGGGGAGGTTTTTGGCCCTTGAGTGGTAGTTTGTCCCTGAGTTGCAGGATCATGGATGGTGGTCGGCCCGAGTGTTGCAGGCACATGTGTGGTGGTTGGCCCATCAGAGTTAGTTAGCCCTAGAGTTGTAGGGACATGAGTGGTGCTTGGCCCTTGAGTTTTAGGGACGTGGGTAGTGGTTGACCCTTGATTTGTTGAGATAGGAGAGGTGGTTGGCCCATGAGTGGTAGTTGGCCCTTGAGTTGCAGGAACATGGGTGGTGGTCGGCCCTAGTGTTGCAGCCACATCAGTGGTAGTTGGCCCTAGAGTTGCAGGGACATGAACGGTGGTTGGCCCTAGAGTTGGAGGGACATGAGTGGTGGTTGGCTCTTGAGTTGTCGCAACATGGGTTGACACTTGACTTACAGAGACAGAGGAGGTGGTTGGCCCATGACTGGTAGTTGGCCCTTGAATTGCAGAAACATGGGTGGTGGTTGGCCCTAGAGTGGCAGGGACATGAGTGGTGGTTGCCCCTTCAGTTGTCGCAACATGGGTTGACACTTGACTTGCAGAGACAGGGGAGGTGTTTGGCCCCTGAGCGGTAGTTTGTCCTTGAGTTGCAGGAACATGTGTGGTGTTTGGCCCTTGAGTGGCGGGGACATGAGTGGTGGTTGCCCCTTGAGTTGTAGCAACATGTGTAGTGATTGACCCTTGAGATGTCGGGAAATGGATCAGGGTTGACCCTTGACTTGCAGGGACAGGGGAGGTTTTTGGCCCTTGAGTGGTAGTTTGTCCCTGAGTTGCAGGATCATGGATGGTGGTCGGCCCGAGTGTTTCAGGCACATGTGTGGTGGTTGGCCCATCAGAGTTAGTTAGCCCTAGAGTTGTAGGGACATGAGTGGTGCTTGGCCCTTGAGTTTTAGGGATGTGGGTAGTGGTTGACCCTTGCTTTGTTGAGATAGGAGAGGTGGTTGGCCCATGAGTGGTAGTTGGCCCTTGAGTTGCAGGAACATGGGTGGTGGTCGGCCCTAGTGTTGCAGCCACATCAGTGGTACTTGGCCCTAGAGTTGCAGGGACATGAACGGTGGTTGGCCCTAGAGTTGGAGGGACATGAGTGGTGGTTGGCTCTTGAGTTGTCTGGACAGGGGTAGTGGTTGACCCTAATGTTGCAGGGACATGAGTGGTGGTTGGCTCTTGAGTTGTAGCAACATGAGTTGACCCTTGACTTACAGAGACAGAGGAGGTGGTTGGCCCATGACTGGTAGTTGGCCCTTGAATTGCAGAAACATGGGTGGTGGTTGGCCCTAGAGTGGCAGGGACATGAGTGGTGGTTGCCCCTTGAGTTGTCGCAACATGGGTTGACACTTGACTTGCAGAGACAGGGGAGGTGTTTGGCCCCTGAGCGGTAGTTTGTCCTTGAGTTGCAGGAACATGTGTGGTGTTTGGCCCTAGAGTGGCAGGGACATGAGTGGTGGTTGCCCCTTGAGTTGTAGCAACATGTGTAGTGATTGACCCTTGAGATGTCGGGAAATGGATCAGGGTTGACCCTTGACTTGCAGGGACAGGGGAGGTTTTTGGCCCTTGAGTGGTAGTTTGTCCCTGAGTTGCAGGAACATGTGTGGTGTTTGGCCCTAGAGTGGCAGGGACATGAGTGGTGGTTGCCCCTTGAGTTGTAGCAACATGTGTAGTGATTGACCCTTGAGATGTCGGGAAATGGATCAGGGTTGACCCTTGACTTGCAGGGACAGGGGAGGTTTTTGGCCCTTGAGTGGTAGTTTGTCCCTGAGTTGCAGGATCATGGATGGTGGTCGGCCCGAGTGTTGCAGGCACATGTGTGGTGGTTGGCCCATTAGAGTTAGTTACCCCTAGAGTTGTAGGGACATGAGTGGTGCTTGGCCCTTGAGTTTTAGGGACGTGGGTAGTGGTTGACCCTTGATTTGTTGAGATAGGAGAGGTGGTTGGCCCATGAGTGGTAGTTGGCCCTTGAGTTGCAGGAACATGGGTGGTGGTCGGCCCTAGTGTTGCAGCCACATCAGTGGTACTTGGCCCTAGAGTTGCAGGGACATGAACGGTGGTTAGCCCTAGAGTTGGAGGGAAATGAGTGGTGGTTGGCTCTTGAGTTGTCGGGACATGGGTAGTGGTTGACCCTAATGTTGCAGGGACATGAGTGGTGGTTGGCCCTTGGGTTGTAGGGCCATGGGTAGTGATTGGACCTTGAGTTGTAGGCAAAGGGGCCGTGTTTGGCCCATCAGTGGTAGTTTGCTCTTGAGTTGCAGGGACATGAGTTGTGGTTAACCCATTAATGGTAGTTGTCCCATGAGTGGTGGTTGATCTTTGAGTGATGCTTTGATCAACAGTTGTATGAACATGAGTGATGGTAATGCCATGGGTGATGGTTGGCTGTAGAGTCGCGGAGACATCCGTGGTAATTGCTACATGTGTCAGTACTGGTTCATCAGTTGTTGTAGTTTCTGATAGTTCAGCTGTTTAAAGGGATAATAATGACAATGACAAAAAATGCATTGATGGGATGTGAAGAGAATTGGGTGGTGGCGGCATAAGTCTTAACTTACAAATTACTGCAATTGATTCTTGAATGAAAGTGAGTGGGAAATTGTTGTTGGTACTATTCACAGCTTGAACCAATGCCTCAACAACCATGTCACCTTCTGGCACATGATCATTTGGAACTGAATTGTTGAACTCCAGGGTCATTTCCACTTTTGTGTTTCCCTGTTGTAGACTGAAAAATAAATAAATGATGTATTTAGAATGGTCAGCACGTTAAAATGTCCACCTGCTTCCTATCTTTCAAATATTACCTAAAGCCATTCACGATCGTACGGATGAAAACGGTTCCAAATTCTTGCAAGAGTATCTGGTCACACTGTAAGAAAGATCAATAATTTTTTGTCAGTAATGACAAGAAATTGTTGCGTTAGTGCAATATCCTGTGAAATAGTTCATCCATCCATCCAGTTCATATGTGCATCCGAGTGCGAGCGCCAGGGGCTTCAGTCTAAGCACCGAGCTGTACATGTCCCCGACTCCAGCTCAACTGAGAGAACCAGAGCCCCAAGGATTTCAACCAGTAGCACAACCCCAGGAATGCTCCACGAGTCACACAATCCATTCCAGTGTCCCCTAAAAGAGTGAACAAACCCTCTACACAAAGGTGGTGTGTGGACATTATCTCCCTGAAGATATCGAACCCATGACAGAGATCGGTCTCTGCAGAGTCCAATAAAATCTACCAACCCTACCAAATACTAAATTAAATTACTTTAGCCTATACCCACCATTGATGCCACTTGTGTTTCAAGTTCTTGGTATTGTTCACTGCTGCGATTTTCCAATTCTTTAACAAAAGGTTCTTCCAGAGTGCCTTCAATAAACACTGCTCGTGAGGGAACTGAGATAACTGTAGTTGTCAGCGTTGTTGTTGAGTCATCAGCAGCTGTTGTGATTTCACCCATTGTTGATCCATTTATAGTAAATCTTGGTTTGTCACTTGTCGTGTAGTCGTCAGTAGCTCCTGATTCGTCAATCGTCAAATCGTCAGCAGTTGTTATCGATATATCAACAATTGTCGATTTATCAACAGCAGTCAATTTGACAATAGTTGGGGATGATTCATCAGTCGTAGCTGTCAATTTCTCTGTAGTAGCTATTGTCTTGGTAAGAGTTATTGTTGATCCATCAACAGCTGTAGTTGATTTGTCGCTAATCATTTTTGTTTCAGCTAAAGTAGTTGATTCGTCAGCAACAGTTGTTGATGCATCTATTGAAATTGTTGAATTAACCCCTTACGTCGATGGCTCAAGAATTGTAGATCTGCCCTCAAAACCTGTTGTTGATGCACTTAAAACGAACGTTGAACTCTCAGAAGTAGTCTTTAGTTCAGCTAGACTTATAGTTTGTGTTGATCTGCCAATTGTAGCTCCGGGACTAGATTCTGTGGATGTTTCAATCGTGGTTGATTTTTCAGCCGTAGTGATTGATAAAACAACAGTCTTGGTCGACTCGTCACCAGTTATTTTTGATCTGTCAAATGTTGTTGATCCGTGGACAGCAATTGTTTTGTCAATGGTTGCTGTCGATTCAGTGGCTGTACTTGTTGCTTGGTCTAGCGTAGCTGTTGACTTGTCAACAATCACTGTTGTTTTGTCAATAGGTCCCATTCAATCAGCATGGCTCTTCCAAGAAGAACCAACTCAATAGGACCCATGGCCTTGGCTGCCAAAAAGGCAAGGGTGCAATGCCCCGAATTCTTTTTGGCGAGGTAAATTGGTCAATAGCAACAGGCAAACAAATAGTGCTTCAATGTACTCTTACGGACTGAACTATACAGTCTGATGCCCACCAAAACAAAGGAACACCCAGGGGTTGGTGGGGGCGTCCGAAGACAAGGACGTCTGGCTTGCCCTATTACAATTCTGCGTGAATGACATAGAATCACACATGTGGAGAAGAGTACGATGAACGGATGGATGGATGGATGGATGGATGGATGGATGGATGGATGGACGGACAAGTAAGCACGTTACATTATACAAATGTAATCACTTAAATGTATTCTCACCATTGACACAACTTGTGTTTCAAGTTCGATGTATGGATCACTGTGCCGATTGTTCAATGCCTCTACAAAAGGTTCCAACAGAGTGGCTTGAATGGACATAACGAGCGAGGGAACTGAGGTGACTAGAATTGTCGTCCGTTGGGTCATTGGTGATGGTGAACCCTGGGCATTAGGTCCTGCTGTGGCTGTCGATGGTTTTGCTGTTTCAGAAAAAGTGAGATATAAGTATGGATAGATATTTGATTTGAAAAATAGATTATTTTATGAACTGCCCAAAAAAATTTCAGACACTAAGTGAATTTAATCAGTTCACATCCAACAGAGAGAATTATGTTACTTACAACTGGCTACAATTGAGTCTGGATCTAAGGTGATGTTGAATGGGTTGTGAGCACTAGTCACAGCTTCAACTAATACTTCCGTGACCACATCAGCTGAGGGGATTGCTTCTGCTGGTGCCGATAGGTTGAACTGCAGTTCGACCTCGACTTGCGTGTTTCCCAGTTCTGGCCTTGAACGTCAAGGGTATAAGATTGCATTTCAATGTCGTTTGTTTCATTGGGTGACAGGTCTTACCGAAATCCAAGAACAACAGTGCCAAAGAATATGGAACCAAAGGTTTGGAAGAAGATGAAGTCGCACTGTCAAAGGAACACCAGAGTTACTCTCCTGAAAGAAGCAATACATTCCGATCATTGAAACGTTGCTTGACCCACCATTGACACAACTTGTGTTTCAAGTTCTTTGTATGGTTCGCTGCTAGGATCGTTCAAAGCTTCCACAAAAGGTTCCAACAAAATGGCTTCAACAAACACAACCGGTGGAGGGACTGAGATGACAGGAGTGGTTTTTCCTTGGGTCGTTGCCAAAGCTGAACCTTGGGCCGTTGTTGAGAAGCCAAGGGACGACGTTGGTCCTTGGGTGGTTGTCGATGGTTTTGCTGTTTCAGTGAGAGAAAAGAATGGATTGGTATCTTCCTATCCCAAACTTGTTTTATTTTCGGTTCCATAAAACATCACTGTGGATAATTCTGTGGAGTCGTTATTTTTCAAGGCAAGCATAGGTAAGTTAATGAACAAACAAGGGGCCGTGACTCTGTCTTGAGGAAAAGTGATTGTTCTTGAAGTCTATCTGAAAGTGTTTACTAGGATTCCATTGAAATAACTTCACATCCAACAGAGAGAATGTTGTTACTTACAACTCGCTACAATTGATTCTGGATCCAGGGTGATGTTGAAGGGGATGTCGGCACTACCCGCAGCGTCCACCAATACTTCTGTGATCACATCTGCTGGGGGGATTGCTTCTGCTGGTGCCGATACGTTGAACTGCAGTTCGACCTCGACTTGCGTGTTTCCCTGTTCTGGCCTTGAACATCAAGAGTATAAGATTTCATTTCAATGTTCTTTGTTTCATTGGCGGGATGCAGCACATGGGTGACAGGTCTTACCGAAATCCAAGAACAACAGTGCCAAAGAAAATGGAACCAAAGGTTTGGAAGAAGATGAAGTCGCACTGTCAAAGGAACACTAGAGTTACTCTCCTGAAAGAAGCAATACATTCCGATCATTGAAACGTTGCTTGACCCACCATTGACACAACTTGTGTTTCAAGTTCTTTGTATGGTTCGCTGCTAGGATCGTTCAAAGCTTCCACAAAAGGTTCCAACAAAATTGCTTCAACAAACACAACCGGTGGGGGGACTGAGATGACAGGAGTGGTTTTTCCTTGGGTCGTTGCCAAAGCTGAACCTTGGGCCGTTGTTGAGAAGCCAAGGGACGACGTTGGTCCTTGGGTGGTTGTCGATGGTTTTGCTGTTTCAGTGAGAGAAAAGAATGGATTGGTATCTTCCTATCCCAAACTTGTTTTATTTTCGGTTCCATAAAACATCACTGTGGATAATCCTGTGCAGTCATTATTTTTCAAGGCAAGCATAGGTAAGTTAATGAACAAACAAGGGGCCGTGACTCTGTCTTGAGGAAAAGTGATTGTTCTTGAAGTCAATCTGAAAGTGTTTACTAGGATTCCATTGAAATCACTTCACATCCAACAGAGAGAATGTTGTTACTTACAACTGGCTACAATTGATTCTGGATCCAGGGTGATGTTGAAGGGGTTGTCGGCACTACTCGCAGCGTCCACCAATACTTCTGCGACCACATCTGCTGAGGGGATTGCTTCTGCTGGTGCCGATACGTTGAACTGCAATTCGACCTCGACTTGCGTGTTTCCCTGTTCTGGCCTAGAACATCAAGAGTATAAGATTTCATTTCAATGTCCTTTGTTTCATTGGATTCAGCTCATGGGTGACAGGTCTTACCGAAATCCAAGAACAACAGTGCCAAAGAAAATGGAACCAAAGGTTTGGAAGAAGATGAAGTCGCACTGTCAAAGGAACACCAGAGTTACTCTCCTGAAAGAAGCAATACATTCCTATCATTGAAACGTTGCTTGACCCACCATTGACACAACTTGTGTTTCAAGTTCTTTGTATGGTTCGCTGCTAGGATCGTTCAAAGCTTCCACAAAAGGTTCCAACAAAATTGCTTCAACAAACACAACCGGTGGGGGGACTGAGATGACAGGAGTGGTTTTTCCTTGGGTCGTTGCCAAAGCTGAACCTTGGGCCGTTGTTGAGAAGCCAAGGGACGACGTTGGTCCTTGGGTGGTTGTCGATGGTTTTGCTGTTTCAGTGAGAGAAAAGAATGGATTGGTATCTTCCTATCCCAAACTTGTTTTATTTTCGGTTCCATAAAACATCACTGTGGATAATTCTGTGGAGTCGTTATTTTTCAAGGCAAGCATAGGTAAGTTAATGCACAAACAAGGGGCCGTTACTCTGTCTTGAAGAAAAGTGATTGTTCTAGAAGTCAATCTGAAAGTGTTTTTCGGATTCCTTTGAAATCACTTCACATCAAACAGAGAGAATGTTGTTACTTACAACTGGCTACAATTGATTCTGGATCCAGGGTGATGTTGAAGGGGTTGTCGGCACTACTCGCAGCGTCCACCAATACTTCTGCGACCACATCTGCTGGGGGGATTGCTTCTGCTGGTGCCGATACGTTGAACTGCAGTTCGACCTCGACTTGCGTGTTTCCCTGTTCTGGCCTTGAACGTCAAGAGTATAAGATTTAATTTCAATGTCCTTTGTTTCATTGGATTCAGCTCATGGGTGACAGGTCTTACCGAAATCCAAGAACAACAGTGCCAAAGAAAATGGAACCAAAGGTTTGGAAGAAGATGAAGTCACACTGTCAAAGGAACACCAGAGTTACTCTCCTGAAAGAAGCAATACATTCCTATCATTGAAACGTTGCTTGACCCACCATTGACACAACTTGTGTTTCAAGTTCTTTGTATGGTTCGCTGTTAGGATCGTTCAAAGCTTCCACAAAAGGTTCCAACAAAATGGCTTCAACAAACACAGCCGGTGGGGCGACTGAGATGACAGGAGTTGTTTTTACTTGGGTCGTTGCCAAAGCTGAAACTTGGGCCGTTGTTGTGAAGCCAAGGGACGACGTTGGTCCTTGGGTGGTTGTCGATGGTTTTGCTGTTTCAGTGAGAGAAAAGAATGGATTGGTATCTTCCTATCCCAAACTTGTTTTATTTTTGGTTCCATAAAACATCACTGTGGATAATTCTGTGGAGTCGTTATTTTTCAAGGCAAGCATAGGTAAGTTAATGCACAAACAAGGGGCCGTTACTCTGTCTTGAGGAAAAGTGATTGTTCTAGAAGTCAATCTGAAAGTGTTTTTCGGATTCCTTTGAAATCGCTTCACATCCAACAGAGAGAATGTTGTTACTTACAACTGGCTACAATTGATTCTGGATCCAGTGTGATGTTGAAGGGGTTGTCGGCACTACTCGCAGCGTCCACCAATACTTCTGCGACCACATCTGCTGGGGGGATTGCTTCTGCTGGTGCCGATACGTTGAACTGCAATTCGACCTCGACTTGCGTGTTACCCTGTTCTGGCCTTGAACATCAAGAGTATAAGATTTCATTTCAATGTTCTTTGTTTCATTGGCGGGATTCAGCTCATGGGTGACAGGTCTTACCGAAATCCAAGAACAACAGTGCCAAAGAAAATGGAACCAAAGGTTTGGAAGAAGATGAAGTCGCACTGTCAAAGGAACACCAGAGTTACTCTCCTGAAAGAAGCAATACATTCCGATCATTGAAACGTTGCTTGACCCACCATTGACACAACTTGTGTTTCAAGTTCTTTGTATGGTTCGCTGCTAGGATCGTTCAAAGCTTCCACAAAAGGTTCCAACAAAATGGCTTCAACAAACACAGCCGGTGGGGGGACTGAGATGACAGGAGTGGTTTTTCCTTGGGTCGTTGCCAAAGCTGAACCTTGGGCCGTTGTTGAGAAGCCAAGGGACGACGTTGGTCCTTGGGTGGTTGTCGATGGTTTTGCTGTTTCAGTGAGAGAAAAGAATGGAGTGGTATCTTCCTATCCCAAACTTGTTTTATTATCGGTTCCATAAAACATCACTGTGGATAATCCTGTGCTGTCATTATTTTTCAAGGCAAGCATAAGTAAGTTAATGAACAAACAAGGGGCCATGACTCTGTCTTGAGGAAAACTGATTGTTCTTGAAGTCAATCTGAAAGTGTTTACTAGGATTCCATTGAAATAACTTCACATCCAAAAGAGAGAATGTTGTTACTTACAACTGGCTACAATTGATTCTGGATCCATGGTGATGTTGAAGGGGTTGTCGGCACTACTCGCAGCGTCCACCAATACTTCTGCGACCACATCTGCTGAGGGGATTGCTTCTGCTGGTGCCGATACGTTGAACTGCAATTCGACCTCGACTTGCGTGTTTCCCTGTTCTGGCCTAGAACATCAAGAGTATAAGATTTCATTTCAATGTCCTTTGTTTCATTGGATTCAGCTCATGGGTGACAGGTCTTACCGAAATCCAAGAACAACAGTGCCAAAGAAAATGGAACCAAAGGTTTGGAAGAAGATGAAGTCGCACTGTCAAAGGAACACCAGAGTTACTCTCCTGAAAGAAGCAATACATTCCTATCATTGAAACGTTGCTTGACCCACCATTGACACAACTTGTGTTTCAAGTTCTTTGTATGGTTCGCTGCTAGGATCGTTCAAAGCTTCCACAAAAGGTTCCAACAAAATTGCTTCAACAAACACAACCGGTGGGGGGACTGAGATGACAGGAGTGGTTTTTCCTTGGGTCGTTGCCAAAGCTGAACCTTGGGCCGTTGTTGAGAAGCCAAGGGACGACGTTGGTCCTTGGGTGGTTGTCGATGGTTTTGCTGTTTCAGTGAGAGAAAAGAATGGATTGGTATCTTCCTATCCCAAACTTGTTTTATTTTCGGTTCCATAAAACATCACTGTGGATAATTCTGTGGAGTCGTTATTTTTCAAGGCAAGCATAGGTAAGTTAATGCACAAACAAGGGGCCGTTACTCTGTCTTGAAGAAAAGTGATTGTTCTAGAAGTCAATCTGAAAGTGTTTTTCGGATTCCTTTGAAATCACTTCACATCAAACAGAGAGAATGTTGTTACTTACAACTGGCTACAATTGATTCTGGATCCAGGGTGATGTTGAAGGGGTTGTCGGCACTACTCGCAGCGTCCACCAATACTTCTGCGACCACATCTGCTGGGGGGATTGCTTCTTCTGGTGCCGATACGTTGAACTGCAGTTCGACCTCGACTTGCGTGTTTCCCTGTTCTGGCCTAGAACATCAAGAGTATAAGATTTCATTTCAATGTCCTTTGTTTCATTGGATTCAGCTCACGGGTGACAGGTCTTACCGAAATCCAAGAACAACAGTGCCAAAGAAAATGGAACCAAAGTTTTGGAAGAAGACGAAGTCGCACTGTAAAAGGAACACCAGAGTTACGCTCCCGAAAGAAGCAATACATTCCTTTCATTGAAACGTTGCTTGACCCACCATTGACACAACTTGTGTTTCTAGTTCTTTGTATTGTTCGCTGCTGGGATCGTTCAAGGCTTCCACAAAAGGTTTCAACAAAGTGCCTTCAACAAACACAGCCGGTGGGGCGACTGAGATGACAGGAGTTGTTTTTACTTGGGTCGTTGCCAAAGCTGAAACTTGGGCCGTTGTTGTGAAGCCAAGGGACGACGTTGGTCCTTGGGTGGTTGTCGATGGTTTTGCTGTTTCAGTGAGAGAAAAGAATGGATTGGTATCTTCCTATCCCAAACTTGTTTTATTTTTGGTTCCATAAAACATCACTGTGGATAATTCTGTGGAGTCGTTATTTTTCAAGGCAAGCATAGGTAAGTTAATGCACAAACAAGGGGCCGTGACTCTGTCTTGAGGAAAAGTGATTGTTCTTGAAGTCAATCTGAAAGTGTTTTTCGGATTCCTTTGAACTCACTTCACATCAAACAGAGAGAATGTTGTTACTTACAACTGGCTACAATTGATTCTGGATCCAGGGTGATGTTGAAGGGGTTGTCGGCACTACTCGCAGCGTCCACCAATACTTCTGCGACCACATCTTCTGGGGGGATTGCTTCTTCTGGTGCCGATACGTTGAACTGCAGTTCGACCTCGACTTGGGTGTTTCCCTGTTCTGGCCTTGAACGTCAAGAGTATAAGATTTCATTTCAATGTCCTTTGTTTCATTGGATTCAGCTCATGGGTGACAGGTCTTACCGAAATCCAAGAACAACAGTGCCAAAGAAAATGGAACCAAAGATTTGGAAGAAGATGAAGTCGCACTGTCAAAGGAACACCAGAGTTACTCTCCTGAAAGAAGCAATACATTCCGATCATTGAAACGTTGCTTGTCCCACCATTGACACAACTTGTGTTTCAAGTTCTTTGTATGGTTCGCTGCTAGGATCGTTCAAAGCTTCCACAAAAGGTTCCAACAAAATGGCTTCAACAAACACAACCGGTGGGGGGACTGAGATGACAGGAGTGGTTTTTCCTTGGGTCGTTCCCAAAGCTGAACCTTGGGCCGTTGTTGAGAAGCCAAGGGACGACGTTGGTCCTTGGGTGGTTGTCGATGGTTTTGCTGTTTCAGTGAGAGAAAACAATGGATTGGTATCTTCCTATCCCAAACTTGTTTTATTTTCGGTTCCATAAAACATCACTGTGGATAATCCTGTGCTGTCATTATTTTTCAAGGAAAGCATAAGTAAGTTAATGAACAAACAAGGGGCCATGACTCTGTCTTGAGGAAAACTGATTGTTCTTGAAGTCAATCTGAAAGTGTTTACTAGGATTCCATTGAAATAACTTCACATCCAAAAGAGAGAATGTTGTTACTTACAACTGGCTACAATTGATTCTGGATCCAGGGTGATGTTGAAGGGGTTGTCGGCACTACTCGCAGCGTCCACCAATACTTCTGCGACCACATCTGCTGGGGGGATTGCTTCTTCTGGTGCCGATACGTTGAACTGCAGTTCGACCTCGACTTGGGTGTTTCCCTGTTCTGGCCTTGAACGTCAAGAGTATAAGATTTCATTTCAATGTCCTTTGTTTCATTTGATTCAGCTCATGGGTGACAGGTCTTACCGAAATCCAAGAACAACAGTGCCAAAGAAAATGGAACCAAAGGTTTGGAAGAAGATTAAGTCGCACTGTCAAAGGAACACCAGAGTTACTCTCCTGGAAGAAGCAATACATTCCGATCATTGAAACGTTGCTTGACCCACCATTGACACAACTTGTGTTTCAAGTTCTTTGTATGGTTCGCTACTAGGATCGTAAAAAGCTTCCACAAAAGGTTCCAACAAAATGGCTTCAACAAACACAACCGGTGGGGGGACTGAGATGACAGGAGTGGTTTTTCCTTGGGTCGTTGCCAAAGCTGAACCTTGGGCCGTTGTTGAGAAGCCAAGGGACGACGTTGGTCCTTGGGTGGTTGTCGATGGTTTTGCTGTTTCAGTGAGACAAAAGAATGGATTGGTATCTTCCTATCCCAAACTTGTTTTATTTTCGGTTCCATAAAACATCACTGTGCAGTCATTATTTTTCAAGACAAGCATAGGTAAGTTAATGAACAAACAAGGGGCCGTGACTCTGTCTTGAGGAAAAGTGATTGTTCTTGTAGTCAATCTGAAAGTGTTTACTAGGATTTCATTGAAATCACTTCACATCCAACAGAGAGAATGTTGTTACTTACAACTGGCTACAATTGATTTTGGATCCAGGGTGATGTTGAAGGGGTTGTCGGCACTACCCGCAGCGTCCACCAATACTTCTGCGACCACATCTGCTGGGGGGATTGCTTCCTCTGGTGCCGATACGTTGAACTGCAGTTCGACCTCGACTTGCGTGTTTCCCTGTTCTGGCCTAGAACATCAAGAGTATAAGATTTCATTTCAATGTCCTTTGTTTCATTGGATTCAGCTCATGGGTGACAGGTCTTACCGAAATCCAAGAACAACAGTGCCAAAGAAAATGGAACCAAAGGTTTGGAAGAAGATGAAGTCGCACTGTCAAAGGAACACCAGAGTTACGCTCCTGAAAGAAGCAATACATTCCTTTCATTGAAACGTTGCTTGACCCACCATTGACACAACTTGTGTTTCAAGTTCTTTGTATGGTTCGCTGCTAGGATCGTTCAAAGCTTCCACAAAAGGTTCCAACAAAAGGGCTTCAACAAACACAACCGGTGGGGGGACTGAGATGACAGGAGTGGTTTTTCCTTGGGTTGTTGCCAAAGCTGAACCTTGGGCCGTTGTTGAGAAGCCAAGGGACGACGTTGGTCCTTGGGTGGTTGTCGATGGTTTTGCTGTTTCAGTGAGAGAAAAGAATGGATTGGTATCTTCCTATCTCAAACTTGTTTTATTTTCGGTTCCATAAAACATCAATGTGGATAATCCTGTGCTGTCATTATTTTTCAAGGCAAGCATAAGTAAGTTAATGAACAAACAAGGGGCCATGACTCTGTCTTGAGGAAAAGTGATTGTTCTTGAAGTCAATCTTTAAAGTGTTTACTAGGATTCCATTGAAATCACTTCACATCCAACAGAGAGAATGTTGTTACTTACAACTGGCTACAATTGATTCTGGATCCAGGGTGATGTTGAAGGGGTTGTCGGCACTACCCGCAGCGTCCACCAATACTTCTGCGACCACATCTGCTGGGGGGATTGCTTCCTCTGGTGCCGATACGTTGAACTGCAGTTCGACCTCGACTTGCGTGTTTCCCTGTTCTGGCCTTGAACGTCAAGAGTATAAGATTTCATTTCAATGTCCTTTGTTTCATTGGATTCAGCTCATGGGTGACAGGTCTTACCGAAATCCAAGAACAACAGTGCCAAAGAAAATGGAACCAAAGGTTTGGAAGAAGACGAAGTCGCACTGTAAAAGGAACACCAGAGTTACTCTCCTGAAAGAAGCAATACATTCCTTTCATTGAAACGTTGCTTGACCCACCATTGACACAACTTGTGTTTCAAGTTCTTTGTATGGTTCGCTGCTAGGATCGTTCAAAGCTTCGACAAAAGGTTCCAACAAAATGGCTTCAACAAACACAACCGGTGGGGGGACTGAGGTGACAGGAGTGGTTTTTCCTTGGGTCGTTCCCAAACCTGAACCTTGGGCCGTTGTTGAGAAGCCAAGGGACGACGTTGGTCCTTGGGTGGTTGTCGATGGTTTTGCTGTTTCAGTGAGAGAAAAGAATGGATTGGTATCTTCCTATCCCAAACTTGTTTTATTTTCGGTTCCATAAAACATCACTGTGGATAATCCTGTGCTGTCATTATTTTTCAAGGAAAGCATAAGTAAGTTAATGAACAAACAAGGGGCCATGACTCTGTCTTGAGGAAAACTGATTGTTCTTGAAGTCAATCTGAAAGTGTTTACTAGAATTCCATTGAAAAAACTTCACATCCAAAAGAGAGAATGTTGTTACTTACAACTGGCTACAATTGATTCTGGATCCAGGGTGATGTTGAAGGGGTTGTCGGCACTACTCGCAGCGTCCACCAATACTTCTGCGACCACATCTGCTGGGGGGATTGCTTCTGCTGGTGCTGATACGTTGAACTGCAATTCGACCTCGACTTGCGTGTTTCCCTGTTCTGGCCTAGAACATCAAGAGTATAAGATTTCATTTCAATGTCCTTTGTTTCATTGGATTCAGCTCACGGCTGACAGGTCTTACCGAAATCCAAGAACAACAGTGCCAAAGAAAATGGAACCAAAGGTTTGGAAGAAGATGAAGTCGCACTGTAAAAGGAACACCAGAGTCACGCTCCTGAAAGAAGCAATACATTCCTTTCATTGAAACGTTGCTTGACCCACCATTGACACAACTTGTGTTTCAAGTTCTTTGTATGGTTCGCTGCTAGGATCGTTCAAAGCTTCCACAAAAGGTTCCAACAAAATGGCTTCAACAAACACAACCGGTGGGGGGACTGAGATGACAGGAGTGGTTTTTCCTTGGGTCGTTGCCAAAGCTGAACCGTGGGCCGTTGTTGAGAAGCCAAGGGACGACGTTGGTCCTTGGGTGGTTGTCGATGGTTTTGCTGTTTCAGTGAGAGAAAAGAATGGATTGGTATCTTCCTATCCCAAACTTGTTTTATTTTCGGTTCCATAAAACATCACTGTGGATAATCCTGTGCAGTCATTATTTTTCAAGGCAAGCATAAGTAAGTTAATGAACAAACAAGGGGCCGTGACTCTGTCTTGAGGAAAAGTGATTGTTCTTGAAGTCAATCTGAAAGTGTTTACTAGGATTCCATTGAAATCACTTCACATCCAACAGAGAGAATGTTGTTACTTACAACTGGCTACAATTGATTCTGGATCCAGGGTGATGTTGAAGGGGATGTCGGCACTACCCGCAGCGTCCACCAATACTTCTGTGACCACATCTGCTGGGGGGATTACTTCTGCTGGTGCCGATACGTTGAACTGCAATTCGACCTCGACTTGCGTGTTTCCCTGTTCTGGACTTGAACATCAAGAGTATAAGATTTCATTTCAATGTCCTTTGTTTCATTGGATTCAGCTCACGGCTGACAGGTCTTACCGAAATCCAAGAACAACAGTGCCAAAGAAAATGAAACCAAAGGTTTGGAAGAAGATGAAGTCGCACTGTAAAAGGAACACCAGAGTCACGCTCCTGAAAGAAGCAATACATTCCTTTCATTGAAACGTTGCTTGACCCACCATTGACACAACTTGTGTTTCAAGTTCTTTGTATGGTTCGCTGCTAGGATCGTTCAAAGCTTCCACAAAAGGTTCCAACAAAATGGCTTCAACAAACACAACCGGTGGGGGGACTGAGATGACAGGAGTGGTTTTTCCTTGGGTCGTTCCCAAAGCTGAACCTTGGGCCGTTGTTGAGAAGCCAAGGGACGACGTTGGTCCTTGGGTGGTTGTCGATGGTTTTGCTGTTTCAGTGAGAGAAAAGAATGGATTGGTATCTTCCTATCCCAAACTTGTTTTATTTTCGGTTCCATAAAACATCACTGTGGATAATCCTGTGCTGTCATTATTTTTCAAGGAAAGCATAAGTAAGTTAATGAACAAACAAGGGGCCGTGACTCTGTCTTGAGGAAAACTGATTGTTCTTGAAGTCAATCTGAAAGTGTTTACTAGGATTCCATTGAAATAACTTCACATCCAAAAGAGAGAATGTTGTTACTTACTACTGGCTACAATTGATTCTGGATCCAGGGTGATGTTGAAGGGGTTGTCGGCACTACTCGCAGCGTCCACCAATACTTCTGCGACCACATCTGCTGGGGGGATTGCTTCTTCTGGTGCCGATACGTTGAACTGCAGTTCGACCTCGACTTGGGTGTTTCCCTGTTCTGGCCTTGAACGTCAAGAGTATAAGATTTCATTTCAATGTCCTTTGTTTCATTTGATTCAGCTCATGGGTGACAGGTCTTACCGAAATCCAAGAACAACAGTGCCAAAGAAAATGGAACCAAAGGTTTGGAAGAAGATGAAGTCGCACTGTCAAAGGAACACCAGAGTTACGCTCCTGAAAGAAGCAATACATTCCTTTCATTGAAACGTTGCTTGACCCACCATTGACACAACTTGTGTTTCAAGTTCTTTGTATGGTTCGCTGCTAGGATCGTTCAAAGCTTCCACAAAAGGTTCCAACAAAAGGGCTTCAACAAACACAACCAGTGGGGGGACTGAGATGACAGGAGTGGTTTTTCCTTGGGTCGTTGCCAAAGCTGAACCTTGGGCCGTTGTTGAGAAGCCAAGGGACGACGTTGGTCCTTGGGTGGTTGTCAATTGTTTTGCTGTTTCAGTGAGAGAAAAGAATGGATTGGTATCTTCCTATCCCAAACTTGTTTTATTTTCGGTTCCATAAAACATCACTGTGGATAATCCTGTGCTGTCATTATTTTTCAAGGCAAGCATAAGTAAGTTAATGAACAAACAAGGGGCCATGACTCTGTCTTGAGGAAAAGTGATTGTTCTTGAAGTCAATCTGAAAGTGTTTACTAGGATTCCATTGAAATCACTTCACATCCAACAGAGAAAATGTTGTTACTTACAACTGGCTACAATTGATTCTGGATCCAGGGTGATGTTGAAGGGGTTGTCGGCACTACCCGCAGCGTCCACCAATACTTCTGCGACCACATCTGCTGGGGGGATTGCTTCCTCTGGTGCCGATACGTTGAACTGCAGTTCGACCTCGACTTGCGTGTTTCCCTGTTCTGGCCTTGAACGTCAAGAGTATAAGATTTCATTTCAATGTCCTTTGTTTCATTGGATTCAGCTCACGGGTGACAGGTCTTACCGAAATCCAAGAACAACAGTGCCAAAGAAAATGGAACCAAAGTTTTGGAAGAAGACGAAGTCGCACTGTAAAAGGAACACCAGAGTTACGCTCCCGAAAGAAGCAATACATTCCTTTCATTGAAACGTTGCTTGACCCACCATTGACACAACTTGTGTTTCAAGTTCTTTGTATGGTTCGCTGCTAGGATCGTTCAAAGCTTCCACAAAAGGTTCCAACAAAATGGCTTCAACAAACACAACCGGTGGGGGGACTGAGATGACAGGAGTGGTTTTTCCTTGGGTCGTTGCCAAAGCTGAACCTTGGGCCGTTGTTGAGAAGCCAAGGGACGACGTTGGTCCTTGGGTGGTTGTCGATGGTTTTGCTGTTTCAGTGAGAGAAAAGAATGGATTGGTATCTTCCTATCCCAAACTTGTTTTATTTTCGGTTCCATAAAACATCACTGTGGATAATTCTGTGGAGTCGTTATTTTTCAAGGCAAGCATAGGTAAGTTAATGCACAAACAAGGGGCCATGACTCTGTCTTGAGGAAAACTGATTGTTCTTGAAGTCAATCTGAAAGTGTTTACTAGGATTCCATTGAAATCCAACAGAGAGAATGTTGTTACTTACAACTGGCTACAATTGATTCTGGATCCAGGGTGATGTTGAAGGGGTTGTCGGCACTACTCGCAGCGTCCACCAATACTTCTGCGACCACATCTGCTGAGGGGATTGCTTCTGCTGGTGCCGATACGTTGAACTGCAGTTCGACCTCGACTTGCGTCTTTCCCTGTTCTGGCCTTGAACATCAAGAGTATAAGATTTCATTTCAGTGTCCTTTGTTTCATTGGATTCAGCTCACGGCTGACAGGTCTTACCGAAATCCAAGAACAACAGTGCCAAAGAAAATGGAACCAAAGGTTTGGAAGAAGATGAAGTCGCACTGTAAAAGGAACACCAGAGTCACGCTCCTGAAAGAAGCAATACATTCCTTTCATTGAAACGTTGCTTGACCCACCATTGACACAACTTGTGTTTCAAGTTCTTTGTATGGTTCGCTGCTAGGATCGTTCAAAGCTTCCACAAAAGGTTCCAACAAAATGGCTTCAACAAACACAACCGGTGGGGGGACTGAGATGACAGGAGTGGTTTTTCCTTGGGTCGTTGCCAAAGCTGAACCTTGGGCCGTTGTTGAGAAGCCAAGGGACGACGTTGGTCCTTGGCTGGTTGTCGATGGTTTTGCTGTTTCAGTGAGAGAAAAGAATGGATTGGTATCTTCCTATCCCAAACTTGTTTTATTTTCGGTTCCATAAAACATCACTGTGGATAATCCTGTGCAGTCATTATTTTTCAAGGCAAGCATAAGTAAGTTAATGAACAAACAAGGGGCCGTGACTCTGTCTTGAGGAAAAGTGATTGTTCTTGAAGTCAATCTGAAAGTGTTTACTAGGATTCCATTGAAATCACTTCACATCCAACAGAGAGAATGTTGTTACTTACAACTGGCTACAATTGATTCTGGATCCAGGGTGATGTTGAAGGGGATGTCGGCACTACCCGCAGCGTCCACCAATACTTCTGTGACCACATCTGCTGGGGGGATTGCTTCTGCTGGTGCCGATACGTTGAACTGCAATTCGACCTCGACTTGCGTGTTTCCCTGTTCTGGCCTTGAACATCAAGAGTATAAGATTTCATTTCAATGTCCTTTGTTTCATTGGATTCAGCTCACGGCTGACAGGTCTTACCGAAATCCAAGAACAACAGTGCCAAAGAAAATGGAACCAAAGGTTTGGAAGAAGATGAAGTCGCACTGTAAAAGGAACACCAGAGTCACACTCCTGAAAGAAGCAATACATTCCTTTCATTGAAACGTTGCTTGACCCACCATTGACACAACTTGTGTTTCTAATTCTTTGTATTGTTCGCTGCTGGGATCGTTCAAGGCTTCCACAAAAGGTTCCAACAAAAGGGCTTCAACAAACACAACCAGTGGGGGGACTGAGATGACAGGAGTGGTTTTTCCTTGGGTCGTTGCCAAAGCTGAACCTTGGGCCGTTGTTGAGAAGCCAAGGGACGACGTTGGTCCTTGGGTGGTTGTCAATTGTTTTGCTGTTTCAGTGAGAGAAAAGAATGGATTGGTATCTTCCTATCCCAAACTTGTTTTATTTTCGGTTCCATAAAACATCACTGTGGATAATCCTGTGCTGTCATTATTTTTCAAGGCAAGCATAAGTAAGTTAATGAACAAACAAGGGGCCATGACTCTGTCTTGAGGAAAAGTGATTGTTCTTGAAGTCAATCTGAAAGTGTTTACTAGGATTCCATTGAAATCACTTCACATCCAACAGAGAAAATGTTGTTACTTACAACTGGCTACAATTGATTCTGGATCCAGTGTGATGTTGAAGGGGTTGTCGGCACTACTCGCAGCGTCCACCAATACTTCTGCGACCACATCTGCTGAGGGGATTGCTTCTGCTGGTGCCGATACGTTGAACTGCAATTCGACCTCGACTTGCGTGTTTCCCTGTTCTGGCCTAGAACGTCAAGAGTATAAGATTTCATTTCAATGTCCTTTGTTTCATTGGATTCAGCTCACGGCTGACAGGTCTTACCGAAATCCAAGAACAACAGTGCCAAAGAAAATGGAACCAAAGGTTTGGAAGAAGATGAAGTCGCACTGTCAAAGGAACACCAGAGTTACTCTCCTGAAAGAAGCAATACATTCCTTTCATTGAAACGTTGCTTGACCCACCATTGACACAACTTGTGTTTCAAGTTCTTTGTATGGTTCGCTGCTAGGATCGTTCAAAGCTTCCACAAAAGGTTCCAACAAAATGGCTTCAACAAACACAACCGGTGGGGGGACTGAGATGACAGGAGTGGTTTTTCCTTGGGTCGTTGTTGAGAAGCCAAGGGACGACGTTGGTCCTTGGGTCGTTGTCGATGGTTTTGCTGTTTCAGTGAGAGAAAAGAATGGATTGGTATCTTCCTATCCCAAACTTTTTTTATTTTCGGTTCCATAAAACATCACTGTGCATAATCCTGTGCAGTCATTATTTTTTAAGGCAAGCATAGGTAAGTTAATGAACAAACAAGGGGCCGTGACTCTGTCTTGAGGAAAAGTGATTGTTCTAGAAGTCAATCTGAAAGTGTTTTTCGGATTCCTTTGAAATCACTTCACATCCAACAGAGAGAATGTTGTTACTTACAACTGGCTACAATTGATTCTGGATCCAGGGTGATGTTGAAAGGGTTGTCGGCACTACTCGCAGCGTCCACCAATACTTCTGCGACCACATCTGCTGAGGGGATTGCTTCTGCTGGTGCCGATACGTTGAACTGCAGTTCGACCTCGACTTGCGTGTTTCCCTGTTCTGGCCTAGAACATCAAGAGTATAAGATTTCATTTCAATGTCCTTTGTTTCATTGGATTCAGCTCATGGGTGACAGGTCTTACCGAAATCCAAGAACAACAGTGCCAAAGAAAATGGAACCAAAGGTTTGGAAGAAGATGAAGTCGCACTGTCAAAGGAACACCAGAGTTACTCTCCTGAAAGAAGCAATACATTCCGATCATTGAAACGTTGCTTGACCCACCATTGACACAACTTGTGTTTCAAGTTCTTTGTATGGTTCGCTGCTAGGATCGTTCAAAGCTTCCACAAAAGGTTCCAACAAAATGGCTTCAACAAACACAACCGGTGGAGGGACTGAGATGACAGGAGTGGTTTTTCCTTGGGTCGTTGCCAAAGCTGAACCTTGGGCCGTTGTTGAGAAGCCAAGGGACGACGTTGGTCCTTGGGTGGTTGTCGATGGTTTTGCTGTTTCAGTGAGAGAAAAGAATGGATTGGTATCTTCCTATCCCAAACTTGTTTTATTTTCGGTTCCATAAAACATCACTGTGGATAATTCTGTGGAGTCGTTATTTTTCAAGGCAAGCATAGGTAAGTTAATGAACAAACAAGGGGCCGTGACTCTGTCTTGAGGAAAAGTGATTGTTCTTGAAGTCTATCTGAAAGTGTTTACTAGGATTCCATTGAAATCACTTCACATCCAACAGAGAGAATGTTGTTACTTACAACTCGCTACAATTGATTCTGGATCCAGGGTGATGTTGAAGGGGTTGTCGGCACTACCCGCAGCGTCCACCAATACTTCTGCGACCACATCTGCTGAGGGGATTGCTTCTGCTGGTGCCGATACGTTGAACTGCAATTCGACCTCGACTTGCGTGTTTCCCTGTTCTGGCCTAGAACATCAAGAGTATAAGATTTCATTTCAATGTCCTTTGTTTCATTGGATTCAGCTCACGGGTGACAGGTCTTACCGAAATCCAAGAACAACAGTGCCAAAGAAAATGGAACCAAAGTTTTGGAAGAAGACGAAGTCGCACTGTAAAAGGAACACCAGAGTTACGCTCCCGAAAGAAGCAATACATTCCTTTCATTGAAACGTTGCTTGACCCACCATTGACACAACTTGTGTTTCTAATTCTTTGTATTGTTCGCTGCTGGGATCGTTCAAGGCTTCCACAAAAGGTTCCAACAAAGTGGCTTCAACAAACACAGCCGGTGGGGGAACTGAGGTATCAGTTGTTTTTGGTCCTGGCGTTGGTGATGCTTCAGGTGCTGAAAATAACATATGGACCACCAAGGACATAGTTGTAATGCTCTTGGTATCTGAAGTTTAATAAATGGATTTAAAAAAAATCTTTACTTACGAATTACAGCAATTGATTCTGGAACAAGAGTAAATTTGAAAGGGTTGCTGGTCATGTTCACAACATCTATAAATGTGTTCACAATGTCATCATTTTGTGGGATTTCATCATTTGATGTTTTGTTGAACTTCAGCTCAACTTCCACTCGCGTGTTTCCCTTTTGAGGACTTAAAAAATGAAAAAAATATATATTTCAAATGTTCACCACATGAAATTAGACAAAAAACATTACCTAAATCCAATGAAGTTTGTTTTTATGAAAATATTCCTAAAGGCTCTGATGTAAATGAAGTCGCACTGTAAAAACAATCACAAATTTTGTCATTCAAAAGTCAAAAATTGAGATTCTTATATATCTAACGTTCTACTCACCATTGTAACCACTTGCGCTTCAAGACGTTTGTGTTGTTCACTGCTAGGATTGTTCAATTCTTCCAGAAAAGATTCCGCCAGGGTCATCACAAGAGGCACGATGACAGTGTTTCCATTTTTAGTTCCAACATTTCCGCCAAAAGTAATGCCAAATGCCACAGTTCCTGTGGTTTGATAGTTACAGGTCATACTTCTGTAATTGTTTGATGCTCATAAAAAGAATTTGTAGTTTTTGTTCATTTATTTATTTTTACTCACCAAGAAGGACTGCAACAGTCCCGGCACCCATAGCCGCTGTCTTGCTCCTGCCAAACCATCCATGAACAGATTCACTTCCGACAGTAGCAAGTAGCTAGAATCATGCTGAATTAATTTATTTGCGTGTTACTTTATATATCTTACCCCCCCAATATTTTGTAAATTTGCAAATAAATTTGGGAATATATTCAAAAAGTGGGTAGAGTTTTTCTAATCTACCTTGTACAGTAGAAAATGAGAAAAAACACATTTTAGCAAAATACATTTTAAAAAATGCACTTAAGAAAATTGTTGACATTCTTAAAATGTCCTTGAAAAAATTTCAATCTACAAATTTGTCATTGTTCCTCAAATTAAGTCAACCCAAACTTCATCCTAATCTTCCCCAAAACATGTATTCAACATTGGTTATTTCCTGTCAAATAAATAATTGGAATTTAGCATATATCATTTGAAATCAAAATATATTATTATTATTATTATTATTATTATTATTATTATTATATTATTATTTACAATTAAACCAAGCAGTGTTCCTCATTTTGGATTGGATTTGCCTTTATCAGTCTCGCAGTGGAGAAATTTACATTTCACAGCACTTGTATCAGCAATAAATCCATTGATACATTTGAGATGTTTCAAACAAAAAGTGGTTCTTCCGCACTGAACCATTAAAAACCCAACTTACCCGGAGTGGAAGAAACTCAAATGAGTCCTTTTTTTTAAAGATAAATGCTATTCAGGTGGACGATGCCGCAGTGTCGCTGTTCCTTTTGTGGCTCGCCTTGTGGACATGAAAGCCTTTTATCAAGTTATGCAGTGGCCATGAGACATCTTTCAGAAATGTCCCTCATAATCCACTAACAATATGCAGCCCTCATCATGACAGCGTCTTGGCTCGCTGCAGTGTTGAGTCCTCCCTGCCTTTTGTTCGGCAATAAAATTTAAAACAACTCTTTGAGATTACCCGTCAATCAAAATGCCACTTTGATGATGAGGCTATTTGCTGACGCGAATTCCGGCCTGAAATAGGTTTGAACATGACACATGACATGATGACCATCAGAAAACAATGAAAATGGAGCACTATTATACCATCGGTGTCAGAGATATTCGGTTGGACACTGTGAAGAAAGGCTCGAAAACAGGCAAGTTGTCTTTTACTGCCGGCAGGGGACGCAGCCATTCATGACCGAGGCCCAACTTCTGCAGTCCTTTGCCAAGGTATTCATTGAGAGTATATGCAAATTTAAGTGCAACATTAGTAAAACAAAGTCTTCTTGATCAGAACATCACGCCCCTGGACGTCCCAAGCACCAACAACTAGAAACAACAGAAGGTAGACATTTTAATGGCTTGTCCTTTCCATGAACTGATAGATTTGTAACCTGGCTCATGAGCTCTTCCTCTGAAGGAGTTTAACAAGTCGTATATTAGTCCAAGGCCAAATCTTCTACATGAAGATGTCAGTTTAACAGGCTGTGTCTGTTCACCTCTGATTCACCCCAGATTTTCTGTGCTTCCATTGTGGGCCTTGTGTTTGGCAGCATGAAACTTTTAAATATGCTAACTTCTTTTCTGTCTATTCTCTATCAACCGGATAATAGTGAGTGGTGGCATATTTATACGTTGGATCTTCTGTTCTATATTTCAGCAATATACGACTGACTGTATTACTGGTCAGAACGTCCACCTCATAGTGCCGAGCTCATGGGTTCAATTCCCACCTTCTGCCTTCATGTGCTGAGTTTGCATGCTCTCCATGTGCTCTATGTGGGTTTTCTCCGGTTACTCCGATTTACTTCCCACCCCAACTAAAATAACGCTTGTTGGATTTTACTTCTATTGTGCATCTTCTTAAAGTTTGATAAATATGTGGTGTTCCCATCTTATTGTCTTTTTTGTATTCACCAAAAAAGCAAGTCCGCAATCTTCGTGGTTAATTTTAATCCAATGCAATTATTAACAATAGTTAACGAAGCTTCATATTTGCTTCATGAACCAGTCATCGAACCAGGTGTATTTTTTGAGTCCTTGAGATAGCATTGTTTGGTTAAATAATGGAGCTCATGAAATGGCAAGTCAGTGTGCTTTCAGCCCAATGTTAAACACAGAGTCTTCTACAGGAATCAGAATCATAATAATCTTTATTGCCAAGTATGTGGAACATACAAGGAATTTGTTTCCAGTAGAACACGCTGCACTAGTATCATCATCAAAAAAATTGCAAAGAGGCACTATACAGTTCTATTTGGGTTACTGTTTGAAGAGTTAATGGCTTGGGGGAAGAAGCTGTTTAAATGTCTGCTGGATTTGGTGCGCATGGATCGGTAGCGCCTGCCTGAGGGGAGTAGCTGGAAAAGGTGGTGGGCAGGGTGCGGAGGGTCCAGTAGGATTTTCCGCGCCCTTGTTTGGATTCTTGCAGTGTGCAAGTCCTCGAGAGTGGGTAGGGCGGTGCCAATGATTTTTTGCGCCGTCCTAACTGTCCGTTGAAGTCAGATTTTGTCCATTTTTATGGCGGCCACGAAACAAACGGTGATGGAAGAACACAGGATGGATTCGATGACAGCCGTGTAGAAATGTCGTCGCACCTCCTGTGGCAGGCCATGCTGCTTGAGCGGCCCCAGGAAGTACATCCTCTCTTGGGCCTTTCTCAGGATGGAGTTGGTGTTGACCTCCCACTTTATGTCCTGGGAGACTGTGATTGCCAGGAACTTGAAGGTGTCAACGGTTAACACGAGGCAGTTGGATAGTGTGAGGGGCAGCTGTGGTAATGGATGTTTCCTGAAGTCCACAATCATCTCTAGCATCTTCAGTGTGTTCAGCTCTAGGTTGTGTCGGAAGCACCAGAGCTCCAGCTGCTCCACTTGTTGTCGGTACGCCGACTCGTCGCCGTCTTTGATGACCATGATGTCGTCTGCACTTTATGAATTTGACAGCTGGGTGCGTTGAGGTGCAGTCATTTGTGTAGAGAGAAAAAGAGCAATGGAGAGAGGACACATCCCTGTGGGGCTCCAGTGCTCGTAGTTTGTGTTGAGGATGATATTTTTCCCAGTCTGACCTGTTGTGTCCGTCCTGTCAAGAAGCTGAGGATCCACTGGCAGACCGTAGGGGACACACCAAGCTGCAGAGGTTTGGGGATGAGGAGTTCTTGGATGATGGTGTTGAACGCAGAGCTGTAGTCCACAAACAGGATCCTTCCTGTGTTGTCGAGGTGCTTGAGGATGTGGCGCAAACTACAACATCTGGTTCATGAAGCAAATTTAGAGCTTCATTTTCCCACACAGGTTTTGTAATACAGTAGAATACTGTTCTCCCATCAGAAATTTTCACTAGTCCTTCGTTTTATCCTGATAGACAAGTTATCTACCGTTCTTGTTAACTGGCTGATGTAAGTTTTAATTTAAATGCTTTGGATAAATAATCATCACTATTATACAATTATTAATAGAAAACAGTAAGATACTTTTGAAAATTCATCACATTTCCCTGCAGTACATTAAACATATTTTAGGGATGACACTTGTAATTCCTTATGAATATAAACTTTATGAAGATATCATTCCGAATTTAACAAGATAAATTTCATTTGAGAAAAATTGAGGCACGGATGCTCAATTGCAAAGAAATAAAAGGTCTCTGACCAAAATGACCAGGAAAACTTGCAGTTATGTGTACATGCATTTACAAACAAAAATCAAATGTATTCAAAATGAAAGTGAAAGTGATATTGAAATGGTTTAAAAGACATTCATCCTAACTTTGGGGAGGTTGGTCATTTTGGACCAAGCTATCAAATTGAAATGCTATACGAAAAAATATTTGAGAAACTGTGACATTTTATTTGTCTCTGGGCAAAAAAATAAATAAACTTGTGTGTACCATATGTGGAAGGACATATATTTGACGGACCTTAGCTTACATAACGCAGAGAAAGTCGATGCTTCGCTTCTGACAGTTTGACCGGCAATTCCTGACGTGATTTATTTTGCTTCCCACAAGTTCAACCAGTTCACTCGCAATCCATCGTCTTAAGTGTTTTCAAAACAATCTGCACGGATATATTCAACTGCGTGAGGAAGGAATGTCAAGTGAAATTACGATAGGTCACGATAGTTTATCAGTATTTTGTTCAACACCTCGTTCAAGCACGAAGCAATTTGTCACAGTTTTATTTCGGTGGTTATTGTGCACCATTTTTTCGACACTGAGACAACAGAAAATGACAAAGCAATCCAAAAAACTATTGCAACGCTTGCCTCTACTGTACAATGACATTATCTGCATGATGGGTCAATCAAACAGTCTCCTCCCAATTTGAGGTTGTTACATCTTTTTCTGAAAGTTGTTACAAAACAAAAAACTTGAATAATGACAGCTTTTTAGGGGTTGATATTTAGTCACAATGTCATTTTTACATACAAGTGCGCATGTTCAGCTCAATCAAATGTCCCTTTAATTCATTGGTGTCTAAGTCAAGGCCTATGGCCCAGATCTGGCCCGCCATATCATTTTATGTGGCCCGTGAAAGCAAATCCAGCATGTGAAGTTCCATGATGCTTGCTAAAGTCTGAACCAAAGTTTCAAACTTTACCGCTGTTCACCCGCAGAAAAAATATCCTGTGACTGTAAAGTGTCTTTGAGAGTTTTGAAAGGCGCTTATATATGAAATGTATTATTATTATTATTATTATTATTATTATGATTATTATTGACTTCTGATTTTAAAACTCATTCACTGCCATTCACGAATTTATTCGGGAATTGAAAATATGACAAAGAGCGGCATTCCTGAATTAGTTCAGGTTTTGTTTTCTTCCTTGGGTGCCGATAAAGTGCTACCCAGACCTCTGGCCATGTTTTTTCCCTTCCACGAAGCATTTGCCTTTTGTCCGTGTTAGCGCTTTGTTACAGCTTCAGCTGTTGTTAAAGCCCTATATAAACCACTATGTATGTATTGCATTATATTTTGGACAGCGGTCCTCATTTCAAGCTCATGTAACTCGAGGCCCACATCATTTAGGAACTAACTAGTTTTTTTCTGATGAAAGAAGAGAGTCTAGAGGTTCTTATGCTGCATATAGTGTTTATGAAGTACTAAAACTTAATATTGTGTGAGTCCTGAAATTTGAGTGAAAATGACAAAAACCCTGGCACTGGAGTGGACACATTTTTGCACATGTCTGGCAGTGAATTAGTTAACTATCAATTTGCTGTGTGCTGCATCTGTAATATGTGGAGGTGATTAAACATTTATATGGTTTCCCAAAATTTATAATGATCCTCCAATGGAAACCGTCACTATAGCGTGTCCCATGATAAAAATGAATTTGGGAACCTTGATCATTGAACATTCAGCAAGACCCCTCACTTGCCATCTTTATAACTCGTCTCAAAACTCATTTGTATTATTTGGCTTTTGACTCAGCATTACTCAGACCTGATCTTAGCTGTACTGTTTTGTGGTTTCTGCTGTCTTTGTTATTGTTTTTGTTGTATGTATGATATTTGCTCGATGTACAGCGGGGGTTGTTTTAAAGCGCTCTATAAATACAGCTGAGTTGAGTTTAAACTGTAAATGTAACTGAACAAAGTGGAAGGTAAAACACGCCGGCAACCTTTTTCCATATTTTAGTCTTTACAAATGTTTTTTTTTCTTCCTTCTTTCTTTTCTGCGCTTGGTCTGGGCAGAGCGTCCTCTCTTGGATATGGATCCACGACTGCAGGATAAAAATTAAAATTTGAGAATTTGTTACAAAATGTCAATCAAAAAAATTGTCCAGAATGACTTGATTGAAATGACATATAAATTAAGTACAGTATTTTCCGGTGTATAAGGTGAACCAGAGTATATTTTTCCATATATAAGGCGCACCTTCAATGAATGAAAAATATTTTCCAAATATAATATATGAATATTTAGACGTTTTCCAAATGCAATACAGGTAACATCTGAGTTATGACCGGTTTCCGTTCCGACAAAACGGTCGTAAGTCAAACTGTCGTAAGTCAAATTCAATTCAAAATGGCCGACGTGACGTTGACACGACAGGATAGTATACGATGTCAATCTGTTGTTTTTAAGCAACGTTTTCTATTGAATAGTATTATATATCATACTGTTTACCGTTCATTTATAAATGTTATAACTTTTAATGTCATTTTTATCATTTTATTTTTTGTATTATCGATTTTTATTACTGTATAACTGTATCTGTAATGTATACAATAAATGTTCACTGTACAGTTCAGTTTTAAATATTATACTTGGCTTTTGGTGTCATTTTTATCATTTTATATTTCATATTTAGATTTTATATAGTGGGTTAAAGAAAACACTTACACGTAAAGAATACAGCTGATGAAAAATCGCTCTCCCTACTAACGGCCAGAAGAGGTCGCCCGACACACACGCGCGGACTCAGACGGACGCGAAGCAAAAAAGCATTGCACAGTACTACTAGGGATGTTGCCTAGACGGTATCTGCACTGTATAACTACAGTATTGAGTGTAGTCACGCTCAATACAGTGCCGTGCGAGTGTGTGACATGCTGGCTAGCCAAAATTGTAGTACCCGTTGCCGGCTGCTTGCGCGTTGCGGTGCCAGGCGTAGAATTAAAAAAAAAAGTCTGGCAGTTGTGGTCGTAAATACGGGTGGTCGTAAATCGCGCCGGTCGTAACTCGGATATTACCTGTATATTAATATTTAAAGGCTTTCCAAATACAGTATAAGGCACAACCTATTATAAGATGCTGCAGTAGAGATGGTGTTATGCACTACTTCTACATGGGAAAATTGAGTTTGTGGCTGTTGACAGTTGCGAGACTTGTTGTGGCTCAAAATTACTTCACGTATAAGGCGCACCTGCGTATAAGTCACAAGGTCATCATTTGAAGAAAATTAAAGGACCGACACCACTTTTTTTGTTTCCTAACTGACATCAGAAAACGTTTTATCGCATCTAAAATACCCAAAACACGCAGGATATTTTTAGTCAAATGCAAAACACCAATAAAAATGACTTAAAGTGTTCAAAAACTACTTCAAATTGAACCCAAAAGTGGCCAGTTTCAGAAGGTCCCGCCCCCTTGTTCGTGATGTCACGCCAAGACGTCTTGCCTTGCTCGAGAATCAAAACAATGGCTTCAGATTCGGAGAATATGCTTTCTTGTCACTCATCCAGTTATGAATATGATTCAAATAGTTCTGAAGAAGAAAGCATAAATGTTTGCAATCGATTAAAGAATTTATTCCGTGTCATTTTGAGGCATCTGGACAGAAATGTAGCACCCATAAAATGCAGAAGATGGCGCCAAAGTTCCGTTTGAAATGGGTGTATTTTTCAGCTTGGAATTTTTGTCAGCGAATATAAAAGAGTTGTCTTGGTGAAACACACAACGATTCACCATCGCGTGTTTTCCTTCTAATTTCGTCATCAACATGAAGTTTTCAGACCAAACAAAGTACCGCAAAATGCATTGTGTCCTTTCTCGGTCAGGAGCGTTCCTTCCGACGTCAGGAATCGTCACCAACTCAAAAACTTCCTGAATATTCAGCGCGAGTCTTAAAACGCATAACATAGCGGTGCAATCTTGGGAAAATACGCTCAGTAGAAGTCATTTGAAGCGATTTTACAAATTATGGACACAACTTGTCCTGAGGCGTCGGTTGTCCTTTAAGGCTTTTGGGTGCACCTTATACACCGGAAAATACGGTACCATACGAATGAACAGCACTTAATAAATGTGTTTTGGATTTAAAAAATAAATAAAAAGTGTGAAGCCGTTGCACATGACATTAAGTGTGAGCATTTCATTTCGACTTGCCTGCTGATGTGTTTTTGAGGACAAGCTTTGCGTTTGTGTCCTGGGCTTGCGCAATTGTAGCAACCTTCCCCGCCTTGGGGTTGGTCACACGGGTGGTCCGGGAGGGCGCAGCGGCCGCATGATTGACAGTGCTGCCATGCTTTGGGAAGGGTGGGAAGAAAGTGAAGCTCAGAGGTCAACATCGACACAAAGCCGACTCGGTCCAATTAAAAACGTCTCTTTCATAGAAAAATGTGTTGCATTATATCTCGTTTTTGGTTTAAAATAAATAAAAAAAGAAGCCCAAATATAATTTAAAACGTACACTTACATGGTTTCACACATCGTTCACAAACAGAGCAGTGTTTCCACTGGCGTCCATCCTGCAAATAAAAATAAATAAATAATAAATAATAAAAACACGTTTTTTATTTTAGTCACCTACCATCATTTCTGACAGTCGATCGTCGTTGGCAAATAAAAAGCATATATGGCCATATTTGAATGAACATTTTTAATCCTGTCGTGGGAATTCATTTAACTCAAATGTAATTCTCATTTAAGCAACTTTTTCCCTCATAGACTTTTCTTTGACATTTTTTCAGAGAAATGTTTGGGTCAAATCTATTCTTGTGTGTTCTAAATGTATTTACACTTTGATTTATTTACACATTTTCTAGTGATATTTTCTTTTTCCAATATTCTCTGAAAATTCATAATTTTTTCCATTTAAAAACAATTCTAGCATTCTCATTTTCTTGTTATATTATAGTTTTTCATGCCCATGTAAAAATTAAGACAATTTTTGTTTTAATTCCAGACTATAATCACGTGGTTATATGATCTCATAACTGTGATTCTTTTCTTGTACTATTAATATCTTATAAGCAATTAATATTACACCTTTAATCTCATAATTTTTCTGATACCTCTACAATTTCTCTTTTTTTCTAAATTAAAACTTTATTGAAAATTGTTTTTTGTACACTTGTTGCAACCGTAATATTCTATAAAATTAGAACCACTCACAAGAAACTTTTAGCGTTTTCCTGACAATGTATTTTTTTCCCTTTTATGATCCATGTTTTTTTTTGGTGGTGAACAAGTGATCAAGCAGTTACCTTGGATGGGCAGACGTTGCATTTGGTACAGTGCTTGTTCAGGGACCACACATATCTCTCACAGATGGTACAAAATCTAGCAAAATGAGGTGGCAAAAACATTGTCACGGGCCGAAAAATAATTCTGGAATTTCTCTCTTTTTTTTCAAACTCTTTGGGAGAATATGGGACTTACCTATAACCCTCCTCCGCGGGCAGAACAAATTCCGCAGCAGTTATATTCGTGAACAATCGGACTGGGGACTGCTTCCTTCCTGTCTTCCCATGTTTGTAAAGGGAATGGTTGTCATAGTCCACCTAAAAAAACAAGTTCACAAAAATAAACAAATAAATGAACAAACAAATAAATACATAAACAAACATAGATAGAATAGATAGGTTTGTAGGTAGGGAGGTAAGTAGGTAGGTTAGGTAAGTAGGTAGGTTAGGTAGGTAGGTAGGTAGGTAGGTAGGTAGGTAGGTAGGTAGGTAGGTAGGTAGGTAGGTAGATTCTCACAGTCTAACATGTAATCTTCTTTTCCTTTCGGCTTTTCCCTTCAAGGGGTTGCCACAGCAAATCAGTGTCCTCCACTTTAGAGGTTTGATCCGCATGTTTTTTTTGGCCAAGCTTTTACGTCGGATGCCCTTCCCGACACAACCCTCTGTATTTATCCGAGCTTGGGACCGGCACAAGAAGACGTATGTCCCTTTGTGGCTACAGAACAAGCAACTCGCTCAGTAAAAGACTCCCAAACACAAAATGGTCATCGGCACAGCAACATTCAAAGAAGCAAAAACTATACTCACAATTTGATGACAATAATAATAATAATAATAATAATAATAATAATAATAATAATAATAATAATAATAATAATAATAATAATACATTTCATTTCTAAGCGTGTAATAAATATCACAATTAATCTAACATAAGATCCCTGGTTTTATTTTAAAATTATTTCTTTTAATATTGCTGTATAGCTGTAAGATGCTTAGTGACCCCATCACCGTTATTTAAATATTGCACTTGACAAAAAAATCAAAGCAAAGCAAAGCATTTTCAAAGCAATAAAAAGTAAAACATCACAAGTTGCTCTGGAAAAAAATAAACCAACTGAATTTTAAAACAAAAGTTAAATTAAAATATAAGTTAACTGTCCTTGTCAAAATAAGAGGCTCAGATAATGGAATAGAATGAAAAATCCTAAACGATTCTAACAATGTTAGGCGCCAATATTCCACAAGATGGCGACAAGGCGAATGCTCACAATTACTGCCCTTACCTGGTAGTCCAGCATAGTTAGACAAGGGAAGCAGTCGAGGATGCGACCTTCAAAGAAATACGGAAAGATCCATATAATGGGCATGTTGACGTTACTGCTATCTACATGAATAGAAATGAAAAACACTTCAATTACTTTGCCTGTATCCGAATGTTATGGATGATAAATACAAAGAACTGACCCAAGCTTTGTCGTGTCCATGCCTGGGCGATACGAGAGAAGCTGTTGGCCAGTGGTTTCACCAGACCCCCAAATGGAGGGTCGGCCACCATTACCACCTTCTCCCCATTAGACTCTCTGAGAAAAGCCTGGAGTACTGCTATCGAAGTCTAATACAGTACAATACAATACAATACAATACAATACAATACAATACGATACAATACAATACAATACAATACAATACAATACAATACAATACATATTGATTTATATAGTGCTTTAACTACAGCTGAAGCTGTAACAAATCGCTTAGCATGGACAACTATCATAAGAACAAGCACACTTGCTTGGATCAACTACAATATTTGGCGTCACATATCCACAAACCCAGTCTTTAAAATCACAAAAAAAACTTATCGCAGAGGCATTGCAATAACTGTTCGCGATGGGAATTTGAGTACAGACACCACAGAGATATTTTGCGACTTGTATCAAAATATTGTTGGTTTTTTTGGTTGTTTTTTTCTATTTTAAAACTTTGAAAGTAAATTCATCAATAAATATATAATTATGCTGCACAATGAACGGTGAGAATTGCCGAACAACACTGCCATATTTAGCCAATTATAATCACAGTAATAGTGGCACATACACAATGCGATCCAAGACTTTTATCCTTGGTGCGTGCATGGAGTGGCCAAAGATATTTCAGGAGAACCGCAAAACAAAAACTTGCAAATGCATTATCAAAAATCAACATCTATTCTAATTTTGAATATTAATAATGATAACAACACACATTGAATTGTAACTGTACACTGAATTGTTCCGACAGGTTCCTCTAGTGCGCAGGTGTCAAAGTCAAGGCCCTGGGGGCCAAATCTGGCCCGCCACATGATTTTATTTGGCCCACGAAAGCAAATCAAGCATCACGTGCTTGCTAAAGTCCGACCACAATTTCTATTTGTTGTATGTAAACCACAATAACAGTCATTATTCTTGACTTCAGATTTAAAAACTAGTTATCATTAATTTTTTGTGCGTTCTGTATATAATGGGAGCTGAAACATTCTCATGGCTTCCCCAAATTCATAACGGCCTCTCAAGAGGAAACCGTAACTATAATGTGGCCCGCGACAAAAATTCAGTTTGACACCCGTGCTCTAGTGTCGGGGATCTTTCCTTACCTCACTATCAAAGAAGTGATGATTGAACATGTTGTAGTGACAGTACTCATCTTGGCCGTAGAACTGGGCGTATCTTAGACATGAAGGACACAGGACATTTTTGTCACAAATTTTCTAAAAGCTGACAACAAAGAGATCATATATGCACCTGAAGTCAATGTCCAGCAGAAGGCTGTTCACTGGCTTTGCCTTTCCGCCAGAGTATTCCAATTTAATCAGCTCGTGCAGTCTGCAAAAAATGCAACGTAGTTTTAATGCAGAGTCTCATTGGCTGACTCACACACACGAGCGTAGAACCCTCACACATTCAAAGTTACAAATGCTACACGTGTAGAATGTGAGGATGAAATAAAACCTGCACCTCACACGCGTGTTTTCTTTTGGGAAGAGTGTCTTGGGTTGGCTCACCTGGGCGTTCCCACACACAGCACCTTGTTGAAGCGCAGGGCAACCAGAGTGCTCAGCAGGAAGCGCGTGGTACGGTCGGTGAACAAATACTGCGCGTTGCTCTTCTTGTTATCCAAGGGACACAACAGCCGGCTTGGGTGCCGCAGCTGGGCGACGGCCACAGGGACGCATACATGGGCGGCGTGTGCACCCCTCTCCTCAGCAAGGAGGAGGAGCTGGCAATCTTGGCAAAACCTCTTTTCGTCAGGTGGGAGGGCGATAAATTGTTGGAACCTGCTAGGGGTGATGAGTCGTCACATTTCACTGCCATCTGGTACAAAATGAAAATATGTTATGTGTATTTAACCTCAACACTTAACTGGCAGTGAACTGCTGGTGGCTGAACGGGGGCTGCTTTTTTTTGTTCTCCAACTCCCTGGCCAACTTTCGGGCCTCCGACACCTTGAAACGAAGCATTCACTAAAACTATACAGTGATAACCTACTTGGGTTCCTTGTGTGTTCTACATACTTGGCAATAAAGATGATTCTGATTCTGATTACATCAGATAGACGGCGAAGCATTTTGTTGATCTCCATTTCACTTTATAGTTTGATGTGTCAACAATAAGAATAACACTTTTTTTCTGGGAAGTCACCATGTGCAACTAGTTAGCACAGTCTCACAGTGATCCCGGGTTTTTGCTAATGTGCATCATGGTTGTTTATTAATATGTGCCCTGTGATTGGCTGGTAACCAGTTCAGGTGTACTCCCCCCCCCCCCCCCCCCCCCCCCCCCCGCCTTCTGTCTAATGACAGATGTGATTGGCTTCAGCACGCCCACTGCCCTTCAAAGGATGAAGAGATTAGAAAATGGGTGAATGGATAGTCTCCTGCATATACGAGATTAGAAAATGGGTGAATGGATAGTCTCCTGCATATACCTACTTTTTCGTCTTCCCATTGGAAAAAGTTGCAGTCTTTCCGATCTCTGCAAGCCGAGCACGCGTAAAACCTCCTTCGATCCTCCCCTCGTTTCGTAACTTTCTCAAATAGTAAAGTTGGTCCTGCAAACCAAATTGAATTGTGATTGAAAATAGCTCGATGTGTATGAGCGATTATCTGGGTCTGGATTCATGTTTACCATGTGGGCACCACGGCGTTGATGCGTCGTCATCTGTGAGAATAACTTCGTATCCCAAACAGCTATCCTCCGGCCCAAATATATCCATTACGTAAGCGTGTAATTATCAATAAATAAGATTTGTGTCATATATAAAGCGATTACACGTACAGATCCATGCTATCTCGACTCGTTTGAGATTGGAAAGGCGTGGCTTGTCGCGTAGGAAACCACGTGACCAGAAAAGACTTTCGGGTACTCCCCTTCCCTGTAATTTACTGATGAAAACTGACAACACGTTTCCTGGCAATTTGGCAAACATTGGTTAATGAAAGCAAATGTATGACAAAATTGATGTGTAGCCGGTAGTGAGTAAATCAGGAATTGTAGACTCCCGCTTCCTGTTACGAAACGTTCATTCGTCATTATCTACTACAGTAAGGGTATACTTTTTTTTCAAACAAGGCATTGTAGTTTACTTTTTATCTGAAAACTAAAGGAGCAACTGTGGTCGCGTTATGCATACAAATGCGCGCACAGGGAAAGCAATATAATTTGAACCAGTTTTCTTTCAAGACAATTAAAGTTTCTATCCCAAATTTGTGGTCCAAACACGCCTCGCGCTAGGCAAAACGAGTGGGGTTGCATTCTTTTGGAGACTACAATTCCCCTGCATTGCTGCACCGTCTTCTACAGTGTGAAATGTCATTTCCCGCAATTCCGTCAAGAAAGTGAGCGGAATGTCTTTTCAACGTAAAACAATTTGACATTGAGAAAACGTTTTAGATTATTTTATTTGCATATACCAAAGACTGACCACATATATAAATATTATTAATTCGTAAAATGCAATTTTTGTCGGTGATTGTATTTTATTATAAGTACTGGAAAATACTATACTTTTATTTTGGTAGTCCATCGATATAATTCTCGGTTTATAATAGAATCTTTACGTCCCATGTTTTGTAAAGTCCGTCCACGCCCTAGCTGTCTGCGTTTTAGAGAGAGGCGTTGCCGCAGTGTCGTCTGCGGGCCCTGATCCATCAGTAATATACAATAAAACCAGGAGTTCCCAGACCTCTGGTGGGGCCCTTCTAAAGAAGAACTCCCTCACGCACACACGAAAGGTGGTTAGTGGGCGGTGCGCCGCAGCTGCTGGCATCATTCATGTCGGGCCGGTGAGGGGAGCCTCTTTATTTACAGCGCATTATCTGACTGACACCATGAGCAGCACTGGTAAGACATTTTGACTGGAGCTAGCCCATTATCTTGAAATATTGATACGATGCAACCATGATAAATGAAGGAGATTCTATTGCTACCATTTGTACTACACTGTCACTCCTGTCAATGTGGTTGGTCCCACCACAATATAACTCGTTTACCCTTGGGGTCTTGTGTCGGGTTCTGATGTTGCCATTGCGGATGGTGACCCCTACCTGTAACGCGCACGTAGCAACTATGCCAAGACAAAGTACAACAAGCCTCGTCTCTGTCAAGATATTGATATTCTCCCACAATCCGCGCTTTTTCTTTGTGGTGCTCATCACTGAGTTCTTAGGGTTTCTGCTGCAGGTGGTCCAAACAAGGAACACGCACTCAGTAACCGTGCCCAGACACAGTAGGCACAACCGAGTTGTTGTCAAGGTGTTGGATTCCCTAAAAATCCCACATCTTCTCTCTGGTGTAAATCACTGGGTTCTGCAGCTGTCACTGTGGGTGATGGATTGAACTAGCACCTGTCACGGTGTTTGGTTATGCTTTTGGATTCTGGACTTGTGGCGGGTATGGTGTTAGATGTTTAAGAGAGTGTTTGCCTTGTGTTCATTTTCATATCAATTACCAGCTTTATCTTAGAATCATTACGATTTATTGTATTTGTCATTGTGACGTTCCGACATATTTCTGGAAAAGAGGCAACTTTTTCACTATAATACCATTGTAAACACACTTATTTTGCTTTCAGTTTATGAGGGATGATTATGAAGGGACTCTTGGAAATATTTCTCAGTTGTCGGAAGTCTCTGACCCAAGAAGCTTGGGACCCCCTTATTTACATTCACACTCCAATAGGAAAAATCATCCCCCCCACCCACCTAGTGTCATTCTTTTTGTGCGCCATATGCTTCTATTTATACCACATGTCTGAAATAACACAGAGCGAGAGTGAGCGAGAAAGTCACATGACCTGCAGCTCATTCCAGAGCTGGGGATAGAAGGCATGCTCTCATTTATTATTACACCACTGCTGCATAGGCGACGATCCAGCAGCTCTAAAATTCTTGCTAGGAGATCATTGACGAAAAGAAGGACATCATCCATTGCAATGCCAGAAGAATCAGGTAGGAATCAGCATGCTGTGCCATGAGAGAAAACAAGAAACATACAGGACTATTTTTTTTCTATGGAACACCTGCAGCAAGACGAGCCTGTGCTTATACAAGTATGGAGCACTTTCTGTCTGGAGAACAACTCCAGCATTGAGGATGTTTGCTTTACCATGGAGCGTTTCATATTTGATAATTGATTGCATTTTTTTCACAATATTTGCAGGGATACAAATATCAATGACTATTTCAGACTACCTATCTTTGAAAAAAATACACAGTAAGAATCACAGTTTAAAATAAGCCAACATTATTTTTTCTATTTTAACTGAAAATCCGATCCTTTAACTTTCAAATCCGCTTACCCTCACCAAATTTGCGGAGTCTTTCACAGCTGTCTTCAGGCATTAAGCGGGGGACACTCTGAACCGGTTGACAAACAACCATACATGCTCACAATCGCACCAGGGGTCAATTTAGAGTGTTTAATTTGCATCCCATGTTTTTGAAATGAGGGAGGAACCTGAAGTACATGGAGAAAACCCATACAGGTAGAAAATGCAAACTAAACATAGGAAGAAGTGAAATGTGCTAACTATTGTCAACCACTATGTACCCACCTTTACATTTCTGACATAAAATGTTAAATTCTTTACATTTTTTTAAGTCATGTTGTTTTGAATTGAAGATACAAATTATTTGATAAACTATTTGTCTTGTTTTTGTATATGAAGTGGACTTCTGTTTCTCTTTAAAATACCCCCCCCCCAAAAAAAAACAAATTATTTCAAACCATAAGATTCAATAAAGCTCATACATATATATTTTTATATGTTAAATATGATTTTTGTTTATTTATGATATGTTTATGTTCTCACTTATAAATTCTGTAATTTGTTTATTATGTCTGAGTCTCTTAATTTTGAACACTTTTGTTACTTACTAAAAATGTAGTTTTCAAATAAATATTATTAATAATGATAGTAATAATAATAATACATTTAATTTATAAGCGCCTTTCAAAACGCTCAACGTCATTTTACAGTCACAGGATACATGTGCGTGAGTAGCGGCAGCCACACAGGCCAGCGTTCACTCAACCCGGAAGTAACTCAAATAGATAGAAAACTAGCTAGCTAGTTCGTCAGTGTAAGCTTTCAGTCGTACAGGAGTGGTCCATCGATGAGAAGGTTTCTTCAGCCGTCATCTGTACTTTTTTGAAGGTGTCGGACATTTCGCCTCCTATCCAAGAGGCTTCGTCAGCGAACTAAAGTCTTACTGGTCGTATCAGCCCTATTTATATATCCCTAATGTCCAGACATGGCGGCGCCGGACCCAGCTATGATAGGTCCCTACTCTCAGGTTGGGGGGAGCAGAGGACCACTCCCTGTGGGCCCACTGATTGTTCCTACATTCCTGACTAACGACTGGCCTGCTTGCCCCACTCCCTCCGGTATCACCTCATCAGCATTACAAATGGTGCCTAACCTGTGTTGCCTAAGCAGGCTATTGTATGAACGATCCAAATTGAACCACACCCCACCAGACCGGTTTAATAAAGGATTTAGTTGTTTTATGAGAATGGAGACGAAAGGCGGGGGGGGGGGGGGGGGGGGGGGGTAAAACAGGCCAAGTAAAACAGGCCAAATCCAGACATTTGAGGGTGGGCCAAGGTGAAGAAGTACTTACAGTATATACTTTGTGTGATCTAAACAATTGTGTGAATGTAGAAATATGTCTTAAATGAAGATTAAACATTTTTTACAGTACTGACCACTCTAATATTCAATCACGAGCAGGACTACAAAAAAACAATCAAGACACTCGAGGCAACCATTTTAGAGTAATTTTGGCCATTTCCAGCACTCCTGTTTCTGTTAAAAAAAAGAAATCCGTGAATTTGAAAATTTTTGAAACAATTACAGTAAAGTCTCGTTATATCGATATTCAAGGGAGTCCGAAAAAATATCGATATAACCGGGACTATCGATATATCCGATATCGATATAACGAGACTTTACTGTAATTCATGGATACAGTTATGTTGTACTTCCTTAGACAGCAAAGTCAAGTCAAAGTTGCCCCGTTGTGTTATTTGTGAGCATTGGACAACGCCTCCAACTGCAATAGTTCAAGAACAGGAATACCGCCAAGTATTACAGGGTCTCCTATTTTTAGATAGGGCATACAGTATAACTTGGCACCTTTAAATAAGGATTTGCAGTATAGCCCGGGGTGGGCGGGTATACACTCCTGTTTGAGTTTTTTCATATACATTCAATTTAAAAAAGTAAAATAAACCACACATCCTGTTGTAAACGGGACGACATTAAAGCCTTTTAATTTCTCAAGTAAAATGATTGCTTAATATATTTTCATCAATAAAATAAACACTACGGGATCACAAGGTGCCATCCTTCAACTTTACAACTGTACTTGTTAGTTGCAGGGCTTACACACGTGACCCTGGCCAACGAACCGCATGCTGCTTCACGACGTCGAAAGACAAAGACTTCTATTTTTCGTCAAAGGTCACATCTGGTTTCAATTCACAAGCGAACTTGAACCTCGGCACAATGTACACTTAAGGGAGGTGGAGATGAAACCGGTTTGCTGACATCATAGCTTCCTGTCAAAATAAAGGCAATGAAGCCAAACCCTTTGGGCAGCTCCCTTCCAAAGCTCATTCACTAAATGAACGATAAAGAAGTTCTATTAGTGTGAAATATGGACTCCCACACACAACCTCTTGACGTCCCTCTGTGTGTGTATTCCCCTTTAGTGATTCAGCAGCAGGCTGTGCAAAGCCCGGCGGCGCAGCAGAAACCAGGACGAGGCCCCGTTCCCTGCCAGAACTGCGGGAAGCCTTGCAAAGGGGAGGCCCTGCGAGTCCAAAATAAACACTTTCACATCAAGTGTTTCATTTGTAAAGGTGTGTAACACTCACAAGTTTGGCTTCAATTTTAATGTTGCGGTGAATTGCAGTCTTGGGAGCTGAACTTGATGACAGTCTGGAGTGTCAGTCCAGAAATGAAAACACTGACTCTATTTACTGAAAATGAAAGGACCGCTACTTTTTGACTGGCTAACTTTGCTAGCTTAGCAATTATTTGTCTAAATACACAAAAGCAGTTTATTAAGTGTCAGACAAGCAGATAGAAACACCAGCGTTTCATTTCCTGGAATTTCAAGGATGTCTAATGCAGACATGTTTGACATGCTGACTTCACCAGCCTGCGGGTAACTTTACTTCATTATTTTCAACACACAAAAGTAACAATATTAGAGCAATCCGAACGAGAAAAGTACCTGCTCTTAAGCTACTGAAATGCCAACCCATTGACCTAGTTGCTAACTGTTACCGCTGAGGCAACTTTACTCCACTATTTAATCAACATACGGTCGTAGCATAGCAAGTGTCATTCCTGTAAAGAAAAAAAAAACAATCCAGCGAACTTAAGTTACCGAAATTCCAAACATGGAGGGATGTTGACTCAGTAACGTAGCCAACCAAGGGAAAACCTTCCTCCATTACTCAATCAATATTGCATCATTGTAAATGTCAGTGCAGTAAAAGAAAACGGCAGACTGAAATTCCAAGAATGGAGACATAACGTTGGACGAAATTCAACTTTTTCAGGAACCTAACTTAGCCCTCCCGAAATGCCATTTGAGTTAATGGGTCAACTTGACCCATAACCCATATAGTACCTAACACAAAAAAAATGTAATATCAATTTTTCGACCTCCTTATCGACACAAGTGTTGCGGCAGAGGGTGCTGGAGCCTATCACAGCTGTCTTTGGCCATTAGGGGGGGGGGGGGTCACCCTAAACCAGTTGCCACCCAATCGCAAGGCACACAGAGACAAACAACCATCTGAACTCATTTAGGGAGACTTTGGAATGTTCAATTAGACTCATGTTGACTTTTGGAATGTGGGAAGAAACCGGAGTACCTGGAGAAAACCCACACAGGGTGGCCTGTGCTGGAATTGAACTTGATACCTCAGAACCTTTTGATGTCAATATGCTAACCACTGGCCCACTCTGCGTAGCATTGTGACATTTTTGTTGAAATTAATTTGAAAATTTATTTTTTCACCTCGTTAATTGAATATTGACTCCAAAATCCTGATCCACTTATTGCTTGCCCTCCAAAAAATAACAATGGCTACATTTTACCTGCAACCTAAAAAACACTGAGCTGAGTTTTAGTGATGTCACATCGATTTTTTTTTTCCCCACAATTTTTTTAGGAACATATACTCATTCACTGCCATTCCCAAAGTTATTCTGGAATTGAAAAGCATGATATGGAGCGCCATTCCTGAATTTCTTCAGGTTTTGGTTTTTCTTGCGAGGGAATGCGGATCAAGCTCTGGTCAGACCTCTGCCAATGTTTATGCCTCCCGTGAGGGGGCAGCATTTGCCTGTTGTACAGCCGCCCCACTTTCACTGCAGATAACTCTAGAACCAAATAAGCTCGATATAAACTTTTTTTTCTGATGAAAGAAGGTTTCTTACGCTACATTGAATGTTTATGTAGTCCTAAAACTCAATCTTTTGTGGGTCCTGGAATTTGAGTGAAAATGACAAAAACCCTAGCACTGGAGTGGACACATTTTTGCACATTGTCTGGCAGTGAATGAGTTAATATAATAGTGATCCTGATTCCCTTTGACCCGCTATCCCTAAAAGTGTCCGATAGAGGAAAATAAATGATGCCAAAATACATATTTCGCAAAAAAGTGTGAGGTTTTCCAATGTGTCAACTTGAATCACAGCATAACATGAGGCTTCATTCTTTTCATCATTTGAAAGCACATCCCAACGTCTATTTGGGACAGGACGGGTCGAATAACTTGACTCTTGGATATACACTGCATACCTCTCACATTCTTGCAAAAAGCCCAAACAAACCTTCACACATTACTGTCGGTTGGCATGCATGTTTGTGCAAAATGCTTCGGCTTGGAAGTCAACATGAAAGCTTACTGATGTCGAAGGAAAGCTCAGATTCTGGCGGGGGAACAAAATAAATAAATCCACTCCCACCTATTGGCCGCTATGCGGCTCTATTGTATTAGAGGCCTTACTGTGCGATTGATGGATCCGCCTGGTCTTTGGCCCTGGCTAGTGTGCGGATGCGAACTGGCCAATGGAGGCTTCTTCCTGCGACAGGGCGAGTACATGTGCACGCAGGATTACCAGCGTATGTACGGTACTCGCTGCTTCAGCTGCCAGGACTTCATCGAAGGAGAAGTAGTGTCCGCCCTGGGCAAGACCTACCACCCCCACTGCTTTGTCTGTTCTTCATGCAAGTAAGGAAACTACAAAATCAAGTTGGATTGTGTACTACTGTACATGTGTTTTTTTAATCAAGCAATGATAATCTTTACAGTTTTTCCGGTCCATATAGTATTTTTTTTTTAAATCAGGACAGTAGTTATAACTAAGCCGATTTTTTTTTATTTTCCGTCTGCTGATCACATGATAAATCCACTTAGTGGCCGCTGTCCCTAAAACGGTAAAAAAAAAAAAATAAAAAAAATAACGGTGAGATTTAATGTAGAACTGCGGTTTTTAAATATTTGAGCTTTTGAATTTTCCACTTAAAATTCTATCAAATAATTGTCGATCTAGATCAGGGGTCTCAAACTCCGGTCCTCGAGGGCTAAAATCCTACATGTTTTCCAAGTCTCCCTGTTGCAACACAGCCTCAGGCGCATTGCAACAGGGAGACTTGGAAAAAATGTCGGTTTTTTGCCCTCGAGGACCGGAGTTTGAGACCTCTGATCTAGATAAACTACTTTACAGTCTATGTTGACTTGATGGATTTTAATTGGCAGACGTGCAAATATTTCATTGTCACTGAAATTCCAGGACCCACAGAATATTGAGTTTTAGGACTACATAAACATTTAATACAGGGTTAGAAACCCCTAGACTCTCTTCTTTCATCAGAAAGAAAGAGTTAATTCCTCAATTGTATGGGTCTGGAGTTATCCAAGCTTGAAATGAGCGCGGCTGTCCAAAATACAAAGCAATACATACATATTGATTGATATAGTGCTTTAACAACAACTGAAGCTGGAACTAAGCGCTGATGTGGAAAAAAGGGAAATGCTGCCCCCTTGTGGAAAATAAAATAACCAGCGGCCATGGCCAGCGCTTTAACGGCACCCAAGCATGAAAAAAACAAAACCCGAACAAATTCGGGAATGGCCGCTCTAGGTATATTTTCAATTCCCGAATAAATTTGAGTTTAGTCCAACTTTTTTATACTTGCACTATGTCCAGTTCTTTTTGTGAAACATTTTAAACATTTCAGTCCACTGACATTGTTTTTATCTTTTCACCCCACCTTTTCAATTTTGCTGCTGTAGATTGAACATTTCTCCATTGTGGGATTATTAAAGACTTTCTGTTCCTGATTATGATTCTAACTGGGGACACAACAAAAAAATTTAAAGAAGACAAATTTGGGCAGTGTGAAATCGCGTGAAATGAAGACCTTCCGAGAGCAAATGGTTGAAATGGTGAAGTAAATAAAATACTCTCATCACTTCGCGTTAAAGAGATTTGATGATTTACATGTTGGATAATAATCCTCAAGAGGGATTTTAATGCATATGTCTAGCTCTGGATTTTTTTCATTCTTAAATTTGCCCTTATTAATTGAGAACCATCCATATATTATATATATCCATATTATTTGTTATTTAGTTTTTTTTTTTGTTCTTTTGACTTCAAGATGGCGCCGTGAGAGTGGCTGCCTTTCCAGCAGCTCAAGTATTTTGTTTTTCTACTCTCATTCCTTTCATCACTTTGCTGCTGTGAAATGTAAATTTCTCCACTGTGAGACTAATAAAGGCAAATCCAATCCAATCCAATCCAATTAAACATTTTTGGGGGGTAAATGTAATTAGGTTAACTTAAACTGTCGGGTAATTGTAACAGATTTCAGAATTTGACTAATTGGCCTAAATTACAACACTGATCTTTTGCCCAAAAAAATTATTAAAGTAGGTCTGTGTGTGTGTGTGTGTGTGTGTGTGTGTGTGTGTGTGTGTGTGTGTGTGTGTGTGTGTGTGTGTGTGCGTGTGCGTGTGCGTGTGTGTGTGTGTGTGTGTGTGTGTGTGTGTGTGTGTGTTTTTTACTACAGCAAATGACTCAGAGGTACAAATCCATCTTGTTTGCCTCTCAGCGTGAATGGGCACTTTATTTTTCTCAACATTATCATCCATTCATATTGCAGGCAGCCATTCCCGGCTGGTGACCGGGTGACTTTTAATGGGAAGGAATGCGTCTGCCAAAATTGTACCCAGCCTCTTCCTACAAACAGTCATGCGCCCATCCAGGCTGTCCACAGTTAGTAATGCCTTCGTAAAACTGTTTGGGGTTTGCACATGTATTGCTACATATCAAAAGTGGACTGAACCTTTGGTGTGGTTCCCATCTAGACTGCTGCGGCTGCGGGAAAGAGTTTAAGAACGAACAGTCTCTCGTAGCCTTGGACAAACATTGGCACCTTGGCTGCTTCAAGTGCAAAGTGTGTAACAAGGTCCTCAATGCCGAGTACATTAGCAAGTGAGTCCTCCAACGCTAGCCGCCTGCTAATATTTTTTAGTTGTCTCAATGGTTCTCCATGTTTTTACTAAGGGACGGGATCCCGTTTTGTGAGCTGGACTACCACGCCATGTTCGGCATCCAGTGTGAGAGCTGCAAGAAATATATCACCGGGAAAGTACTGGAGGTAAGAGGGTGTTGTCACTATTCATCTAGCGCAACGTGCGGATGTGTTCAGGCTCCACATGAGTATGGAGGGCAACTGGCCGGCTTCACCGAGTGGTGAGATCGCAGTTCTAAGTCTCCAAACTCCACTATGCTTAAGTGTGTTTGTCCATCAACAGGCCGGGGAGAAGCACTACCACCCGTCATGTGCGCGCTGTGCCCGCTGTGAGCAAATGTTTGCAGAAGGAGAAGAGATGTACCTCCAAGGTGGAGCGCCAAAACACTTTTTGAGGGTTAACATACAGTAGGTGGACGGGTGTCACAGAGGACTTAAAAACTAGTCTCCAATCCTGTAGGATCATCAATCTGGCACCCCCCATGCAGACAAGCAGCAAAGCAGGAGGAGAAGAATAAGGTAAGGACATGACAAATATTCAATATATTAATGGAGGGGGGGATAAATAAATTAAAACTAACGGCAATCCTAAAACTCATAATTAAAGTTAAAAAAAACATGTTTAAAAAATAAATTTAATACAAGATAATAAGTCAGACGAGGTGGTCCAGGCATCTGATTAGGATGCTTCCTGGACACCTCCCTGGTGAGGTGTTCCGGGCATGCCCACTGGCAGAAGACCCAGGACACGCTGGAGAGGCTATGTCACCCAGCTGGCCCGGGAACACCTCGGGATCTGCCAGGAGGAGCTGGAAGAAGTGGCTGGGGAGAGGGAAGTCTGCCGCTTATCTGAGCCAGTATAAGTCGCACAAAATGGATTGTTTGGTAGATGGATAATAAACACGCTCTCAAAATTAATTACAGTTAATCGGATCTAATTTAAAAATTCAAAATAAACATAAAGTTGAACATTTCTTTCTGAAATACTGTCATTCTGGTTCCAGGTGACTCGGACGTCATCTGAGAGCATCACATCCGTCCCAGCATCCAGTGCCTCGGGCTCTCCCAACAGAGTCATTTTTGTAAGATATTGCCAGAGACTCCACCCAACCCTTCTCTTCAGGTGTTCTTTCATTGCCATTTTTTTTTGGGTGGGTATGGTTCATTTCGGTCACTAGGCCAAGCTCGGAGAAGAGATGCTAGACTATAAGGACCTGGCAGCCCTTCCAAAGACCAAAGCCATCTACAACATTGACCGACCGGACATGCTCTCGTACTCGCCTTACGTCAGCTACGCATCTGAAGAAAGGCACTTTGGGGAGGTAGACTTGAGGGGTGGCGAGGTTCTGGTGTCGGCGGTCGGTATCTGGGTTGATGCTCCGTTCAACTGGGTTTTGTTCTTCTAGGCCGATGGGGAGAAATCACCGTGTCAACATAGGCCCTCCAGTCCCAGTTCCAACAGCTCCTTGGGAGGCTATGGACGCTACACACCTTCACGCTCCCCTCCGAACAGCCGACCAGGTATCACATTATCACTTTAAGAATTATCCATCTATTGTGCAGTGCTCCAGCGTTTGATATGATTCCGTAATCCATAAGAATTGCAATTCACCTTCATCAGTCATTCGCATTTTCCTCATTCTGTGACACAATCTTTGACATTTAGGACCAGAGATAGATTGCCCAAGTACAATTGAGCCCCTCCCACGTGGCATCAAGTTCACCTCCGGCTTGGCCAGGGCTTCCCCTTCACATCAAGCGCACCATTCCAAGGGGACTGTAGGGTGTAGCGGTGCCACTAGCAATGTGCTATGGGGTGGGGGTAGCGGTGTCTCTTTACACCTGAACCCCACCACGCTTTCCATGCTGCAGCAACACAACTTCATCCCTCACTTCCGAGGTATTCCTCCATTGAGGCCTCATTCAATGCAGACAGTCGACTATTTGCTGGTGGGGTGGACAAAAGCTCCGGCAAAAAAAGGCCAATCTTTTAACTCATTCACTGCCATTCCCAAATTTATTCGGGAATTGAAAATATGACGTGGAGCACCATTCCAGAATTTTTCTTGTGCGAATTTCTGATAAACTGCTGGTCAGACCTCTGGCAATATTTTTCCCTTCCACGAGGGGGCAGCATTTGCCTTTTGTCCATGTTAGCGCTTTGTTACAGCTTCAGCTGTTGTTAAAGAGCTATATACAGTACATCAATATGTATGTATTGTATTATATTTTGTACAGCCCCCATTTCAAGCTCAGATAACTCCAGACCCATATAACTTAGGAATGAACTTTTTTTTCTGATGGAAGAAGAAAGTCTAAGGTTATTTACACTGCATTGAATGTTGATGTAGTACGAAAACTAAATATATTGTGGGTCCTGCAATTTGAGTAAAAATGACAAAATCCCTGGCACTGAATGAGTTAAGGAGCGCAACAAGCATCTCTTAGTGCTGACTAAATAAATAAATAAAGTGTTGGTATAATTGCAGGCAACCCGATGATCGAGTTGTTAGCGTGCCAACCTCATGGTTCTCTGAGCTTTCTGTATGCAATTTGCATGTTCTCCCCTTGGCTGCGTGTGTTTTGTCGGGGTATGCCGGTTTCCTCCCACATTTCAAAAACACGCATAGCAGGTTAATGGAACACTCTAAATTATGCTCATGTGTGAGTGTGAGCACAGATGGTTGTTCGTCTCTATTCGCCCTGCGATTGGGTGGAAACCGGTTCAGGGTGTCACCCATGTAATGCCTGAAGACAGCCCCAGTGCAATGTGCAATGTGAGGATAAAGCGGATTGAAAATTGATTGATATTATATATAAATTTTTATAATACCAAAAAATAACACATTATTCATTTCTTGAGAGTAAAAATGATAATGAATACAAACAGTATCTAAATACAATGTTGCATTTTAACAAATAACCGCCCCCCCTCTCCTCCCAAACTATCCTATTGTACAAAGTATGATGACTTCAGCGAACACTATATTTGTGTTCTTTTCGTCTTAGCGTTCGCATCCATCGTCATCTTGAGCTTTACAGATGTCACCGTGTCTCGGGACGGTTTACCATATTTGTCGCGTTCCATCCATAGCACCAGCAAATCCCCCATTGTCTGTATTTCATTTGGGCTGCAATGGCCTTGAAGAATGGTGTGCTGTGATGCATCCCGACTTTTTCACCAAACATAACCGTATGTGGACGCAGTTTTGTTTGAAGCATGACATCCTAATAATCTCCTAATTATCTCTCAGGGTTCAAACAAGACCCGCTACCTAGGACATCCTTGCATCTCGCTTTTCCTTCCCCTAATGGTAAAACACCAGTTCTCGACTGCGCCTCCATCTCAGTGGAACGGTTAGCCGGTTTGTGTGATGTCGTATGCTATCGTGGTGTTGTCAAGTCCATTTGGTTTTTACATTCAGTTTGTCCCACGATCATCCCTGTGTGGACTTGTCAAGCTTGTCACCACTCTGGGGATGATTGCGGAGGTATGTTGCGTTTGTCATTTACTACCATTTTGGTACCATACGTGCACATATTCTTTTGTACATGAGCTTGGACAACTCGTGACAAGCGGAGATTCACCTCCTAACCTTTAGCTTCCACTCAAAAGCTGTGCTGATCTCAAATTCAAAGGCATGCAACGCCACCATCAACAACATTCTTTTTGTCAGTAAACTGTATTTCATGAAAGGTTGGGCGAGACCTTCTTGGTGTTTGTTGGAGACCGGTCCAAGCTGCTGTGTGTTTGTGGTTTGAGTGACGGTCTCCGACAACTAGTGACTCCCACCACCAAGTCTCTCCTGCGACAGTGAAGGGGTTCTCAAACCAAGGATCAGCGAGCCTTATCTTGATGGTCCACAAAATAATTTGCAATAAATGCTTTTGCATCATTTTCAAAAGTCCAAAGTTAGACAGGGTTAATGAATCTAACTTCTTGAATGAAAACCTCCTCCATTTCATAGAACTGGGCCAATGTTAAGTTCTGATTTGGTGATGAAGTATCATCGCATTAAACTGGCATCCATGACTTTGATTACTTTCTTCCCTTGTTAAATGTGGCCTTTAGTTTTGTAATTTTGTAGTTTTAGGAGATTACAATTTTTCTTCGCGACAAATGAGCAGTGAATGGATTTCATCGCTAGACCTTCAGTAGTGCTATGTCTGAATCAATCCAGACTGAAAAAAGTGTGGTGTAATTTACTACATGTCCACTAGAGGGTACCATTCGCCAGGAAATAATTGTCAGACCTTTATTGAAAAGTCTGTCTTGAAAATGGCTTTCACAGTATATCTGCAACTAAATCCATTTCTTCTCCTCCTTCAGTCATTGTGGGTTAATAAACACTATTAAATCAACACAATATACAGTAAAATCTCGTTATATCGATATCGGATATATCGATAGTCCCGGTTATATCGATACTATTTCTATGCACGCACGGAGAAAATTACATGCAAACAGGGTCGGATATATCGATAGTCCCGGTTATATCGATATTTTTTCGGACTCCCTTGAATATCGATATAACGAGACTTTACTGTATATGCTTATGCAGCTCGCTACAGATATAATTTATGTTACTTCCGGGTTGAGTGCACGCTGGCGCGTGTGGCTGCCGCTGCTCATCCGCAGAAAAAATATCCTGTGACTGTAAAGTGTAAAGTAGCTCTGGCCAGTATGCGCTTATCACTAGCAGCGAGTGACACTTTGATTTGACTAGTGACAAGCCAATCATAATTTGCGAAAACTTGACGTTGCCAGCGCCTTCCACATTGTGTAGTGTATCCATTTCACACCTTGCCCGTGAAAAACTCTCAGACAGGAACCACCCACTAACCTGACCACTCGTTGCTCCTTGTACTCAATGCCCACCTGTCCGTTCCCGACCGGAGGAAGCGAAAGTGGTCGAAGTACTCCCAGCTTCTCCGCCTACTCTGACGGCAAATCCCCATCGTACACATCGACATACGTGGCTGCCCCTCGTCATTTCCATATACCAGGTAGGCGTGTAAACCCACAAGGATGTTGTTGCTCCAATTATGTATTTGATTTGCTCAGAAATAACTTCTCGTCCCCTGTGACCCAGATTTATGACTGTTATGACATTTACAAATGGAATGCATGGATGAGGTTATATTATTTTTGTCTTTTACTTGGAAATTTTAATATTTATGTTGACCTGGGCTCTGCCGTGCAATTTTTTTATTACTTTATTTATTTGGGCTTCTCAGCCCCAAATAACGGCTAACTCCTGCTTCTCTCTGTCTCTCTCCCTATGTCTCTCTCTGTCTCTGCGATGTGTGCTTCTTTCATTTGATTTCCTTCTCTGTCGATTCCCATTTCCAGAGACTGAGGTCAAAGATAATATCTATAGAAAACCCCCTATCTACAAACAGCATGGTACAGTCCACTTCCTATTTAACACTTCCCTGTCTTGGTTCAATGTTTTGCATGCAACTTTTCTGCGCCTCATTCCTGGTAGACTTATCAGAATTACATAGGCCATGCATTTTCCATCATGTCGGTACTTGCTAAGTTTGAGAACATCTTGATACAAGAACATACAAGAGTCATTGAAGACCAACTATGATGCATTCTGGACCTTATCTTGGGAAAATATAAATTACCGTGTTTGTCGTAAAATTAGGACTTTTTCATTCTAGTCTGTGTTTGACTGCCTTTGTCCAAACATTCAACTCTTTTGCAGCTTCCAGAACATCCTGGCAGGATGGCGATGATGGGAAGGTGAGCGAGTCATTTCCTATTTACTGTTGACATTCTTTGTGACGGCCCTTTTTTCCTATTTGGGTACATTCATATTATTACTTTTGAGAAGAAACTGTGTATTTTTCCAAGATATAGAATATAACAAATTATAGCATTATAGAAAAGTTTTAAAGATTTCATTTTTAAACTTTATTTGTGGTTAATTACATACATACCGGTGCAACCACATTATCCCAATTGTTTTTTACTTCACCTTAAAAAGAAGTCAAATTTTGTTTCCAGTTGAAGTGCTGTATACAAGTATCAAAGTAATGGCGGAAAGAGTTTATTTTACTTCTATTTTTTAGATGACGGGAACGTGTTATTTTAACATGGTTGTGTCGACTTTTTATAATTATTAATTTCAGACTGATTTTAATGCACAAAATGTTCAAGAATTACGCTTTATTTTTTCCCCGACAAAATAATGTTATTTTTCTGAACCAAAATGTTTGTTGTTATGAATGTACGCCAAACCATTTCTATGTTATGAGAATTATTTCTGTTTTTTTCCATTAGCATCAAAGGAAATTTTTCAATGAGATTGTCCTATTTCCGCATGACAACTCAAGGCAATAACTTGTTATCCCATTCAAATTTGTCATTTCTCTTGTGAAGATTACAATTGAGTTTTTCTTCTTTCCATTTTAGAGGAGCGGTTGGATGATCATGAAGAGTGACATTGATGGACGCCTGGGTCCCGAAGAACATGACCCGTCCAAGTCAACCTGTAGTTTGCCAATGAAATCCTCTCGGCCTAGTGAGTTTGTTTGGAATGTCGATGCCAATTTAAAGACCTCTGACTAAAATGAATGCGCCTTTTTTTAATCTGTTATCAGATTTTCCTCATAATAAGTCGGCATCCTTGCCAGGTTACGGAAGAAATGGCATCTACAAGGTGAGCTACAAAAAACAGCAGAGTGTCACTGGTACTTATTTGGGAGAGGCATCAATTTTGAAGGGACTTTTTTATTTGCATGTCAAGAAAAGCCTACTAGAACATCTAAGATAGCTACGTGGTTAATCGGAGGCCCTTGAATTGAAAGACCCATTTAGCAAGAATATCAATTTGATTGGTTATCCTGCACACAGCCACATTCCTAATTACAAAAGGGTGTGCATACTTTTGCAACCATATGGTTTCTGCTTTTTGCTTTTTACCTTAGCTCTTTAAAACATTATTGAAATGCTTTTAGTTATTTTACTTATTTTTTAATGTTGTTATTTTATAATATATATTTTTAAAAGGCTCCTGAGATGGTTGAAGATGAAGTTGATCCAGACTCCCAAAGCTGGGGTGGCATGAGAGGTAAATATTTTTTCGGCTCCTTTCTACGATACACTTCACATGTTTTATGTGTTTTACCATATTAATTCTACCCTCTCTGCCTTTTTTCTCAGAGTACAAGGTAAGAATACATTTTCGGGAGCGTGTAGAAATAATTTCCAATTGGATATTATGAGCACTGAATGCATTGTCAACTGATACCTGCAGGTGTACCCTTACGAAATGTTGGCTGTAACACATCGAGTCAAAGTGAAGCTTCCCCGAGACATCGATCGCACCCGACTGGAGGTGAGACTCACTCAACGTTTGCTCAGCTCATTGCATAATCACTACCAAAAAATCCCGAAATAGTGAATTCTGAACCCGTCTGTTGATTTTTCCCAGAGACATCTGTCGCCCGAAGACTTCCAGAGGGTGTTCGGAATGACTTTGGATCAATTTGAACGTCTGGCCTTGTGGAAAAAAAACGACTTGAAGAAGATGGCTCGTCTTTTTTAGACCCGCCAGTGGTCAACGTTTGCTGCCGCGCCTGCGCCCCCTCGCGCCAAAAGTTTTGTGTGCAATACGTTGGCGATGTTGGACTGGAGACCTTCCGAATGAGCTGCAGGAATCTTTGCATGCCCCATGCTTGTCGCTCCTCCCGCACTCAAACATGTCTTTTAAGCTTTTTATCTTTACCTATCATTACATTCATGTCATTTCGAGGGAAAATCCTAAATTCACGTTATTTGCCTTTCACAAGTTGCAAATTTACTTTTTTTTTAATTAATTCCCGTGGAATTATGATCTTTTTTTGTCACATGCTATCAGGTTATTCTTGTCATGTTACGTTTTCACCTCCCTTATATTCTGATTTTTTTTCCCATTATGATACACAACTTTACTCTTGTAATATGGCCATACGTTGTTGTGAAATGACGACTTTTTCATAGTATTGCGACTTCATATCTTATGTTTCGACATCTTTGTTTGTAATGTTAGGACATACATTTAAAATGTTCTGGTAATATTGGGATCAAGAGTTCTTGAAAATTCTTGATTATTAATTTTCTCACAACATGACAACTTTTTTCTCTCACATTAGGACGACTTCAGTCATATGACTTGCATACTCACATGACGTGGCAAATTTTTCTTGTTATATTTCAGCGTTATGTTTACAGTACGATTGCTTCCACCTAACATTCAGTCTTTTTTTAATGTAAAAACTTCATTCTTGTAAAGTTGCATTTTTTTCTGGTCATATTACAAATTTCACCGCATAATATCAGAATCAGAATCAGAATCATCTTTATTGCCAAGTATGTAGAACACACAAGGAATTTGTTTCCAGTAGAACACGCTGCACTAGTATCGTCGTCAAAAAAACTGCTAAGTGGCACTATACAGTTCCATTTTGGCTACTGTTGAAAGAGTTCAAAGAGTTAATGGCCTGGGGGAAGAAGCTGTTTAAATGTCTGCTGGATTTGGTGCGCATGGATCGGTAGCGCCTGCCTGAGGGGAGTAGCTGGAAAAGGTGGTGGGCAGGGTGCGGAGGGTCCAGTAGGATTTTCCGCGCCCTTGTTTGGATTCTTGCAGTGTGCAAGTCCTCGAGAGTGCGTAGGGCGGTGCCAATGATTTTTTCCGCCGTCCTAACTGTCCGTTGAAGTCGGATTTTGTCCATTTTTGTGGCGGCCCCGAACCAAACGGTGATGGAAGAACACAGGATGGATTCGATGACAGCCGTGTAGAAATGTTGCAGCACCTCCTGTGGCAGGCCATGCTTCTTTAGCAGCCTCAGGAAGTACATTCTCTGTTGGGCCTTTGTCAGAATAGAGTTGGTGTTGACCTCCCACTTCATGTCCTGGGAGACTGTGATTCCCAGGAACTTGAAGGTCTCAACGGTTGACACCAGGCAGTTGGATAGTGTGAGGGGTAGCTGTGGTGATGGATGTTTCCTGAAGTCCACGATCATCTCAACTGTCTTGAGCGTGTTCAGCTCCAGGTTGTGACGGCTGCACCAGAGCTCCAGCTGCTCCACTTGTTGTCGGTACGCAGACTCGTCGCCGTCTTTGATGAGACCGATGACCGTGGTGTCGTCTGCGAACTTTATGAATTTGACAGCTGGGTGCGTTGAGGTGCAGTCGTTTGTGTAGAGAGAGAAGAGCAATGGAGAGAGGACGCATCCCTGCGGGGCTCCAGTGCTCGTGGTTCGTGTTGTGGATGATATATTTCCCAGTCTGACCTGTTGTGTCCGTCCTGTCAGGAAGCTGAGGGTCCACTGGCAGATCGTAGGAGACACACCAAGCTGGAGAAGTTTGGGGATGAGGAGTTCTGGGATGATGGTATTGAACGCAGAGCTGTAGTCCACAAACAGGATCCTTGCGTAGGTTCCTGTGTTGTCAAGGTGGTCGAGGATGTGGTGCAGTCCGATGTTGACTGCATCCTCCACAGACCTGTTTGCCCGGTAGGCAAACTGAAGAGGATCTAGCAGAGGTCCGGTGATGTTCTTTAGGTGGTTCAGCACGAGGCGTTCAAAGGACTTCATGACCACAGACGTCAGAGCGACAGGTCTATAGTCGTTCAATCCCGAGGGTGCTGGTTTCTTTGGAACTGGGACGATAGTAGACTGTTTGAAGCAGGATGGGACTTCACACTGCTCCAGGGGTCTGTTGAAGATTCGTGTGAAGACCAGAGCCAGCTGGTCAGCGCAGACTCTCAGGCAGGAGGGGGACACTCTGTCAGGTCCTGCAGCTTTCTTGATCTTCTGCTGCTTGAAGAGCCGTCTAACGTCCAGTTCGTGGATCTGTAGGGCAGAGGGCGGAGATACGGTAGTTTCTGGTAATGGTGGGCAGACCGGGGAAATCGTGGTGTCCTTTTCAAATCAGGACGTTTCTTTCTTGTTATATCACGATTTTAGTTTGTGGATTGTTCATGTAATGGTCGAATTTCATTCTCATGACATAACATTTCTCATATTATTCCGACTTTATTCTCATATCATTCTGACTTTTTTTCTCTTGGTATTACAAGTTTATTCTTGTAAGTTTGCAGCATTTTCAGGTAATAGTATGGTTTTATTATAACATTGTGACTTTTCGCCTAGTTTTTTTGTTGTTGTTTGCTGCTGAATTGTCCTCATAACATCAGATGCCGTGGTTTGTGTGTGTGTGAGGGGTGGAGGGATATATTTTGCACTTGTCTTTCAATTGTTTGGATTCACACACACTGTAACATCTTTTCTTTATGTTTTCGATCTTATTGAATGACTGTTGGAGCCATGAATCCCAAACTATGACATAGTATATAATCGTTTTAGCTTTATTTATTCATGCCGCTTTGTTGCTTAAATGCATCATGGAATAATGCAAAAGTAAATCTCACAACAATATTGCAAGATGTACTGTATGTAAGCATCTACTACTGAGGACATAAACATATTGTATAGCATTTATTTCTGTATACAAGCCATTGCATGATAATTATACCTTTCTGTGAAAAATTATATTGAGTGAAATGAAGGATCAGCTGTATGCCATAATTTATTTAATTCTGATATGATGAAAGGGATTTTATGATAAAGATTGCAAGTATAAGTTTTATTGTGTCGTTAAATGCAGGGCTGCAACCGTCAAAATGTTTTAATACTATTTTTTTCAATTAATCTGATTGAAAACTTTTTAAAATCCAATCCATTTAAAAACTGCACATATGGAATTGGTATAGTACAAAAGTGCACAATCAAGTTGCTTCGTGAACATTATTATTGCCGACTATTATCCTTGCTGTCATTGCCTTTTTATCGAGCATCTTTATCTTTATTAAGCTCATCGAATTGCTTGTTCTGTAGCCACAAGGGGACACAAGCCAGTGTCTTATTGTGCCGGTCCCAAGCCCGGATAAATACAGAGGGTTGTGTCAGGAAGGGCATCCGATGTAAAAGCTTGGCCAAAACAAACATGCGAATCAAACCTCTGAAGATGGAGGACTGATTCGCTGTGGCGACCCCTAACGGGAAAAGCCGAAAGGAAAAGAAGATTTTATTTTTTTGAAGTTACGCACATATAGATTTTTTTGCACCTTTTAAATCAAACACTAACTGTTCCCCCTTTGTAATATTGCCATTAAAGTGCTTTATCCAACCCACGTCTGGCCAACTGTCGACTAAAGTTATGGTTTTTTTCTTTACGTTTGGTTTTGAATGTATGGTATGGATATATGATTTATTTAGTTTTACAATTAATATAAATACGTAAAGGGCAGCCCGGTAGTTCAGTGGTTAGCACAACGGCTTCACAGTGCAGAGGTCACCGGTTTGTGTCCCGGTCCGGCCTCCCTGTGTGGAGTTTGCATGTTCTCCCCGGACCCGCGTGGGTTTTCTCCGGGTCCTCCGGTTTCCTCCCACGCTCCAAAAACATGCATGGCAGGCAGATTGACAACTCCAAATTGTCCCTAGGTGTGAGTGTGTGAGTGACTGTTGTTCTTTGTCTTTGTCTTTGTGTGCCCTGCGATTGGCTGGCAACCAATTCAGGGTGTCCCCCGCCTCGTGCCTGAAGACAGCTGAGATAGGCTCCAGCACCCCCCGCGACCCTAATGAGGTACGGAAAATGGATGGATGGGTAAATACGTAAATCAATGTTTTCAAAATGTATATCTACATTTAAAAAATATTAATGCTAAAAAAGACTAAAGAAGATTATTATTATTATTATTATTATTATTATTATTATTATTATTATTATTATTATTATTATTATTATTATTATTTTACGTTTGTGTCTGTCTGGGTGTCTTTATATAAATCAAACCCTAATTCTAACTTCGTTCCGTACTGTCAACAATCGGCCTCTCCTCCTTAGCGCTGATTGGTTGTGGGCTGGTACGTCAGTTCCGCCCCAGCCTCTGATTGTCACCGGTCTGCGAACAATAAGCAACCTGAGAAAGGAGCAAGGTGAGCTTCAGTTGCCTTAATTTCAGCCTGTGTTTCCCCAGTTCCGCTTTAAATTTATGTGTGATTTGTCATTTTCGTTGTGGGTGAAATTTGACTCAGGAGAGCATGTGGCTAGGAGAAGGAAGTGGGGCTCCCTGGCTGGCCGGTTTGATGTGGGGGGCGTAGTATTGTATTGTTCTGTCATTGAGACAAATGGAAGCTAGTTTTATTGATCGTCAAACAGACCCACGACGTCCTGGCCAAAATGGGCTTTTGTCATGCATGTTCCTTGTACATTTGTAGGAAAATCAGATTTATATTGGCTTTTAATGTTTTGATTATGTATATGTTCATGAACAAGTTACGTTTCAATATGTTTGGCTCTCTGGGGGCAGCCAAATGTCTCTGAATTGTCTTTTCTTTACTTGATATTACTTGATTTGCTTTTTTTTGGGGGGGGTGGGGGGCACGGGGTCTGCATGTAGAATGAAGTATTGTTTTAAATCAAAGTCTTCTGACTTTCATGTATATTTAAACATTTTTTCATTTAATGTTAGAAATATTATCTACTCCTTTTCTGTGTTGGTCCTCACGACCTTTTGTTATATTTTTTTCAATTAATGTAACGGCATTTTTTCTTGTATTAATATGCCCCCGCTTTTCTTTTTGTCGTAATAATTACTTTTAACTTTATTCACACTGCATTTCTACTCATCTGGCAATACATAAAAATATTTTGTAACACTGTTATAACATTGTTCTTATACTCTTCCAATCTCTTATTTCTTTTTTCAGATTTTTTTATACAGTACTTCTAATACGACTGTATAAATTTTTGGCATTTTTCCCACAGCCATATGAAGTTAGTCATTTCGGGCATGTGCACTTGGGAATAAGGCCGAATTGTCACCTAATTCGATTTGCCCAGATAGCTCTAAAAGTTTTCTTTCTCCTTTGTTTGAAATAAAACGGCAATTGTATTGACATATCATGTTTATACTCATATCTGTATAATGGTTTTCCTCTTTAATTAATTTTTATGACTTTTTATTAACTATGACTTTTCAGGTGAGATTATGGCTCTTTTTTTCCAAATAGTATCTTCCCCCCCTCTTTGGCATTCGACTCAGCATGATTCACCCCCTCGTGCTTTCTGCTATCTTTGTGACTGCTTTATTTCCTGTATATGTTCTGTATATGATAGCTGTCCATGTTAAGCGCTTTGTTACAGCTTCTGCTGTGGTCAAGGCGCTATATAAATCAATATTGTATTGATTTGTATTAGTTTCAAGGTTCTGACTATTATCTCGTCACATACTGTAGCTGCCATTTTGCGACTCCGTTTTAAGATTCCAACTTGTTTTATTTTTATTCTCTATGGGTATTATCCATTTTCCCCCTGTAGTATCATGACATTTTTAATTCTATTTTTTGTCTTAATATGATGAGTGAATAACATAGAAAAAAATCTTTATTCACATGCCTTTGCATTTTACTTAGCAAGATTCTGACTTTTTCGTGAATTGCCAAGGTTTTTATTCCTATGGCATTTAAAGAGGTACACGTGGTCGTTTGTTAAAAAAAAAAAAAAAAAAAAAAACAACAAATTTGTTAATTCCGAGGGTCCGTGAAGGCGTCGTGTCCAGGGCGGTGAGGAAAGAAAACGGGGAAAAGTTAGCAGGAGGAAAAATCGGGGGGAAAACGCCTGCAACCACGGCGAAAAGTAACAGCGTGGATTTCTCACCGTGTATGGACCGTCGTTTGGCGGATTGCATAATGAGGAGCGAGCCTGTGCTTTTTACATCCAGCGGGGGTGAGTTTCTGACTGAATTCGTGAGTGGGCTAAACTTTGACTTTTTTTCGTATTTGGAACGTGACGGCGACATTTTCCCGTCTTGATGGACGCAACAATTTCAATCTGCATTTTTACACTGGCCACTTTTGCTCTGTGTTTCGAGCTCTCTGTTTGGTTGGTTGTTGCTAGATTGATGTACTGGTACTAACTAATTACAGACAGTCTTTGTATTCAGAAAACTTTGACTTATATAGGTCATAAGCCCCCCATCCAATTCCCCCCCCCCCCCCCCCCCCACACACACTCACTCAACACCACGTAAGGCACTCACCCCTCTCCATTCACTTTACCCTTTTTAACATCTACTTTCACACATCCATGCTACTTCCAGTCTAATTTGTTGCGGGGTGGGGGGTAGTGGGGGTCGGCACAGTGCTTTTAAATATGTCACTATACACACCGCTTCTCGGCCTGTTGCAACCATGACGAACAAGGCAAACTCGATTCCACGGTCACACTTTCCCAAAAGCTTTATAGCAGGGGTCTCAAACACGCGGTCCGGGGGCCAAATGCGGCCCCCGAAGGAGTATTTTGCGGCCCGCCTTGATATGAAAGATTAATGTTAGTGCGGCCCGCATGATTGATATGAATGAAACTTGTGTGTGGAGCTGAACAAGTAGGCAAGAGAAGCCATGTTTAGTATAGTTCATGTTCAAGTTTTCTTTATGTTAAGAAAGTTAAAGGTTAAAGAACTGTGAATACAGACATTTGAAACTTTGTTAAAATAATTAGTTTTCCTGTGTTTTTTTTTTCTGCCTTATAATCATTATCATTATTTTATTTATTTATTACTGGTTAATTTATTTTTTATTCATTCCCCATTTATTCATTTAATTCATTTTTTGTGTGTTAAAAATAAAGATGTTGAGAACATTGGAATGTTTTATCTGTGATTTTCTTGTGGAAATCCTGATGCGGCCCAGCCTCACCCAGACTGCCTCCAGCGGCCCCCTGGGTAAAGTGAGTTTGAGACCCCTGCTTCATAGTCTCTCACAATCAAAACCTCCTAAGAGTCTTTGTAGGAGTATATATTCGTTTTCTACCAAATACAACTTTTTTCAAAGCCATTTCAACCAAAATAATCACAAACCTCAATTCCAGAGTAATGCTGAGAAACAAAGAAGACAAATCACAAAACATATTTTCTGTGCGTATGACATAAATGTAAAGGAAGACATTTTCTCAATTTTTTTTTGAGTCAAGTCACATGTAATATACAATTGAAATTCCATTATCACTCACTATGAAGTATATTTATGGAATTTTCCATGGATAAACTACAGAAATATTAAAATAAGTTTTTTCTTATGGCTATGCTTTTTTCAACCCTTTCACTCAGAAGAGAAGCAGCTCAAATGTAGTTCATGTGCTCCAGTCTGAATGTCACAAGCGTTTCATCCTCACCCCCAAATGTTCACATGAAGTTGTGTTACGACTGTTACCACTTTATTATCACAACGCTTACAAATACGTCACTTAACTCACCATGGCGTTATTGGTTTTATTCATGTAAGCTTACTCTTTGAATTGTGTTTTAACATTCTGGAAATTTTACCGTAGTTTTCTCAGAAGCAAAAGCAGATTTTGGTAAGCCATTATCGATACTACTTTTGATGTGCGGCATTTCGTTTAACACGATGACAATAAATTATGAATAAAGACGCATGTGTCAAACTCAAGGCCCGAGGGTGGGGGGGGGGTGATCCGGCCCGTCAGATCATTTTATTTGGCCCGCAGAAGCAAATCATGTTTGTCAATTTTGTTGATCTTGCTAAATCAAAATGAAAAATTGCAGTGTGTAATAAGTAACGTTGAGATGTTGCAATAATTTGGTCACTCTGTTTCATTTGAACAGTAATTGAACAAACTATGAAAGTTGGGTGATTTAAAATCCAGTGATCCATCAATTTGTTGCATACAAATAATAATAATATGATGATAGGATAAGATGATTAAACTGTCATTTTATTCCACTGTCATAATGGCCCTGCGTGGGAAGGCGTAACTCCAAAATGGCCCGTGGCAAAAACGAATTTGACACCCATGTGATACGCCAATGTGTCAAACTGCCACAGTAAAGCGTCAACTACTCTTAAAGGGGACTTCCTCAATCGGCAACCTCCTCGAGTAAAAATACCTTTAAATCAGGAATATTATGAGCTATTGGTAGGATTGAATTTGTTTAAAGCTACTCTAAAATCAAACGCGGACAACTGAAAAATATTTCCATCTGCATCAAGAATTTGTACTTGGTTACTTCCCACCACTTTGTATATGAATGCCGCTCGCTGTGTAACACTCCTATCATTCATCCCAGGCTGTTCGCAGTTTGCAGGCCTGTGGTTAGCAACCAAGCACTCTCTAATTATCGTTGGGAAAGAAATACCAGAGGGCGCATCTTCACTCTCTCCAAACTGACTTAGCCCTGATCCCTGCAGCTCTCCACAGAGGTTTTTGCACATGTATACTTTTGGGTTGGAAAACATCTGCTTGTAGGTTAAACCACCTGTTTGATAGCAATCAAGTTAGTCCTGTGATGTTTCGAGCCAACTTTCAATGGAATGATGTGAGTAACGCAACGTTGTAATTACCGATTCGAGACTGCTCGTCTTTCGGCAGGAGCTAATGCCGCAGCGTCGAACGTCCCTATGATGTGTCCATATCGTTCTCCTGTTGGGCGTATTGCCTAGTAAGGTTCAAGGAAAGAAAAAAAATCATAACTATGAGCAAAAAAAAGTCATACAAGAATGGCATTGTCATATTTAGGAGCAGAAGAGTAAAAAGTTAGGCAAGAGAAGGCATGGCTTTGACTTTAAAAAAACTGTCACTTACTGTAACTCCATCACTGCCAGACAATGTACAGAAATGTGTCCAGTGCCAGGGTTTTTGTCATTTTCACTCGAATTCCAAGATGCGTAGACAATATTTATGACTACATAAGCATTAAAACAGCGTTTTACCTTAGACTCTTAGTTTATTTCAAGCTTACTTGGTTATAGAGTTATCGGCATTGAAAGTGGGGTGGCTGTACAAAAGGCTGAATACTGTCTCCTCGTGGGCGTGAAAAAACATTGCCAGTGGTCTGACCAGCGCTTTATCCCCCCCAAGCAAAACCAAAACTCGAACAAATTCTGTCATGGCGCTCCACGTAACATTTTCAATTCACCAATAAATTTGGTAATGGCAGTGAAAGAATTAAAAAGCTAAAATGTACTAGTACTTTGGAAACATACCATTTCAGTTTTATCATTGTGAGAAAAATAATTCTGAATTGTGAGACCGTTCTTTTTGACGCAGTTGATAATTCGCATGTGTGTCTAACTGCCACAGTATAGCACCAACTACTGTTGAGGAGGACTTATTCCATGTCAGATTTTTTTATGTATTTTTTGCTTGAAATACCAGTGGCTAATTCCGCCGTCCTTCAGCAATACCCTATACCTTAAAACAAAGTCATTATTGCTCATCCATCGTTTTTGGAGCCATAAGTTGAAGAGAAAAACAAATATTGGAAAATAATGTGATATTGTGATTAAAAAGTCAGAATTTTACAGTGAAAGTGTATTGCGGCCACACTAAAAATATTTTTAAACAAACAATTATATGTACTGTATTTTCCGGTGTATAAGGTGCACACAAAAGCCTTAATTTTCTTCAAAAGATGACCCTGTGCCTTATACGCAGGTGAGCCTTATACGTGAACTAATGTTGAGCCACAACTGCCACCTTATGTTGACGCAATACAGTTACATCTATCAAATATGCTTTATTTTATACTTGCACTATGTATAGTTTTTTGCTGCTGTGGACTGCAAATTTCCCCATTGTGGGACTATTAAAGGCTTTCTGATTCAGATTCCGAAACCAAATCAATATTTAATCACCTCCTCATAGTACACAACAAATTGACGGATACCAAGTTTTGTTCAATTATTGTTCAAAGTTAACCTAAGAAGTGTCACAAGAAAAATGTTGCAGTATGTCATCGTTATTATTTATTACAAATGGCAATTTTAAATGTTGATACACATTTTTTAACACCCATTCAGGAAAGTTAACATGTTGGATTTTTTTTTTTTTTTTTTGCCACTTCAAATGTTGTGGCATGCCAGACTTGCACGTATAATCTTGTCTTTTAGTCATTTAAATTAAGAGAATAAAATGACATTTTATTGATCAAAATCCGAATATATTGAGTTCGTTTTTGAATGTAACTGATCACATTGTATGCTGGCTGTGCAGCAATGGAGGAGCTGGTGTACGAGCTCCGGCTGTTCCTTGATCTACTGGACCGGGAATATCTAAGTGCCGGAATCCGTGAGAGGAAAACACACCTCTCCAACATCCTCAATAGAGTCATGTCGGAAAAAGGTAACACTTCACTTTCGTTAAGAAAGTAGGACCTCCAAAATGAGATGTTTGGTAGTTTTGCTTCTGTTTCTGTGCCTCAATAAGTGCTGCTGTTTTGATTAGCAACAGAATATAAATGGGTGCTATTTGTTCTAGTTGAAGATGAGAGCTGTTATTTATGTTTTATTTGAAATACATTTGTGTGATGATTGGTCACCTTTCCACAGATCCATTATGTAAAGCCGAGATCCATAGCGGACTACCCGCGCCGCCTCAAATGCCTCTGCCTGAAATCCCTCACCCCTGGCTGGTAAGACTGGGCCCTTAAATGAAATGTTTGTCTAGTGTAAACTATTACCGCAAATACTATTTTATGAGAAAAAAAAACTGCAGTAGGCAGTTATGCGTTGACATGATTGGCACAAAGAAATTATACTGCAATAAAAAAATGTCGTCACATTCCCGATCGAGTCATGGGAAAATAAATCCAGGCTCAAGTAAGATTAAAGTTGTCGCTTTCTCGGTGTGTGGATAACATGTCGTTATCTGCGAGTGAAAGAAGCGAACTGTTTAAGAACGGGTCAGCACGGGAGAGGAAGAGACAGCCTCAACCACAGTCTGTCTGTGACCCATGCCAGCAAGGCCAAACCAGCGCGCTTCGGCAAAGACTTTCAGCCTGCGGCTTTTCCAAGCTCCCGACAACACGCTTTCCAGGCTTCGCTGGCCATTTGGATGAATCGCAGCCTCTCCGGAGGAAATCAGCTCTTGTTAAATGCTGCCTGGGCATTCACCAGGCAATTTTTGCCATGCTGGCCAGTTAATAATTACAGTACAGACAATCATAGCCAGGGATCATTTATGATCCAACTAAGAATCACAGGTGACAGCTTGGTCGCCAGTCAATCAAACCGCACAGACATTTTTCACCGCTTCGAGAACGTCCATCTGTCCAGGAAAATGTTTGGCAGTCCTTCACCCCTCCTTACAGTTACGTCACGCCGTCCGTTTTACGTGGCCCTCCTTTCGAGGGTGTGCAAAATGATTTCCATATGTGTTGATTTTGGCGAGCGTTACCGCCCCCCCGCTCGTCACGCTAGCCCCCTCGGGGTGGGATCCTCCATCTGCTTGGCAAGTCAACACACAGAGCATTGCGTCACGTGAAGACAAAAATTCCAAAGCATACATCATTTCTCTTTTGCCGGCTTTTGTTTTGCTCGCCGTATGTAGGTCACCAATATGTCGAAACTTCTACTTCCTTGGTTGTTTGGAGAGGTGGACTTGAGCAGTTTGTGTTATTCATAAGCATCTTATCCTGTTTAATGGGGCTGGAGTATTATGGAAAAAATTAATATTATTTAGTTTGAGATTGAAATCATGATGAAACTACCAAAGCTTAATTGCCGTATTTTCGCACTGTAAGGCGAACATAAGGCCTTTTTTTTTCAAAAGCTGACCATGTGCCTTAAAATCCAGTGCGCCTGATACAGTAATGTAAAATATGATATTCGTTTAAGATACATCTCATATATGGAATAGGTTTAAATCAGAATCAGAATCATCTTTATTGCCAAGTACAGTGAGACCTCAACTTACAAACACCTTATCTTACAAACTTTTCGTCTTACAAACGTCAAATTTATGAAAATTAAACCTTATAATAAGCACTATTTTCATAATACACACCCACCACGGCTGGCGGAGTGATCTTCGGCGGAAGCACACGGCCGAACAGCACCAGAGCTTAAGTTACCAACAGTCCATATGGAAGGTGAATCTCCTTCCATAAGCCATCAACGACCATCAAAAAGGTAAATAAAACTTTATTTTACAGCACAGTTTATTTCTTTAATTACAGTCCTCATGTAATGCGCATCTCTTTCCAAACAGCAATTCCCTTTGACCTTTGACCTCCAACGCCATTCCATCAAGCCATAAATCTCATCTCATTTTCCGTACCGCTTATTTCTCATTAGGGTCGCGGGGGTTGCTGGAGCCTATCTCAGCTGTCTTCGGGCACGAGGCGGGGGACACCCTGAATTGGTTGCCAGCCAATCCAAGCCATAAATGACCATCACAAATGTAAATAAAGTGACTTTATGATACAATGCGGTGTATTTCTTTCATTACAATACAATAGCACATTTATTATACATAGAATAAGGTATGTTGTGTGTAGTTTTTTTTCGGCTTACTTAGTTGAAAAGTATATTTTATGGAAACCCGGGAACGGATTATTCCCATTTTAATGGTTTCCTATGGGATTTTTTTTAGATACACACTTTTCGCCTTACACATTCTGTTTGGGAACCAATTAAGTTCGTAAGTTGAGGTCTCACTGTATGTAGAACACACAAGGAATTTGTTTCCGGTCGAACACGCTGCACTAGTATGTGTCATTCAAATGTGTCATTCATTGAAGGTGCGCCTAATAATCTGGTGCACTTTACAGTCCAGAAAATACAGTGCTCAAAACTATCATCATAGCCCCATGGGCTCCCTAAGTCTTTTTGTCAAGTACAAAATAACCGTGAAAATGTCAAATGAAATTCAAGCTCCTTGCATTTTCATTGTCTTAACCGGAGTACCCGGAGAAAACCCACACCGCCACAGGAGAAATATGCAAACTCCACAAGCAAGGTAAAACCACTTGCCCTGCACGTTGAGGTTGACGTACTAACCAGTCCACCCCGTGTACAGCAACTCTAAAATATCACTCATTTTTGACAGATAATAATAATTTGTGCATTTGAGTAGTGCTATCTTACCCGTATGTATGTATCCACAGGGTTTGTGTGTGAGTATTCCTATGTAATTTGACGAACTATCACTCTAAAAGTCGATGCTAACTTACTTAGCATTTTAATGGGACCCATCATTGACTTTAGCATTAGTGCAAGTGATGTTTAAAAAACAAAGCATGTTTTGTTTTTAAATGTACAAAATGGGTCATTAATATTGTTGTGCGTTTAGTCTTAAGATACACTCCGTTTGGGGTGTCTTGAAACCGTGTGATGGCCACTTGGGAACAGTAGAATTCCATCAGCAAGCTACGTCGTGCATTCAGGGAATCATCGGGGACGTAAATTCATCGCGCCGTTCCCCACATCGTCTTTTTTCAATTAGAACATTCGACTGATGAAGAAAAAGCCACGATCTAAGTCACTGTTTTAATTTCAGTTCGTCATCTAGCCACGTTAATTAATATAATTATTAAAAATATAATATTATTCAACCTTCCAGTGAATAAATGCCTTACCACTAAAAGACATGAACTTCATCAACGTACCCATGCCGCCATTTTCTGTTCATTTTTCAAGTTTTACAACTCTCAACTCAATTCCATTCATTGTTTTGAGGCGTAATAATAGATCTGAAAACCCCTAAGTTGTCCTTGGCCTCTTCCCTGTTTTCATCAGTCTTGCTGTACCATGTAATTATTGTCTTTTCCCCCCTTGCAAACATTCCTTCAACTATACCGCATCCCATCTTTTTTTATTGACTTGCATCATATCATTCTGTGCAGATTTCAGATCAGGTTCTCAACAGACAACATTCCAATGTTCTTTGTCCAATTTATATCAAGTCAATTTATATCTTAGTCCTAATTTTTCCCATGTTCTGTTCTCCTCGTAGGCTCCAAATAATGGACCTCCTCCGCTACCCAGCTCCTCTCTACCAGAGGGTTACTACGAGGAAGCAGTTCCTTTAAGCCCCGGCAAAGCTCCGGAATACATCACATCGAGTGAGTGCTCTGCACCTTCACATCTACCGTGTCAATCCAACTTTTGTTTTTAAAATTTCGATATGATAACATTCGTTTGCAGATTACGATTCGGACGCAATGAGCAGCTCGTACGAGTCATACGATGAGGAAGAAGAGGATGAAAAAGGTCGGAAGACGCGCCACCAATGGCCCTCCGAAGAGGCCTCCATGGATTTGGTGAAGGACGCACGGATCTGTGCGTTCCTGCTGCGCAAGAAACGCTTTGGCCAGTGGTCCAAGCTTCTCTGCGTCATTAAAGACAACAAACTTCTGGTGAGTACTGCACCTATAAAATTTCTGCTTCATTAGAATAGGAATAGGAATAAGAATTAGAATAAGAATAATACATTTCATTTATAAACGCCTTTCAAAACTCTCAAGGACAGTTAACAGTCTCAGGATGAAATTTTCTGTTGGTGAGCAGCAGCAGCAACAACACGCGCCTGCCAATCAAAGTGCTGAAATGTGTCCAATACAGTGCCAGGGTTTTTGCCATTTTCACTCAAATTGCAGGACCCACAAAATATTGAGTTTTAGGACTACATCAACATTCAATGTTTAGACTCTGTTCTTTCATCAGAAAAAAAGAGTTAATTCCAAAGTTATATGGGTCTGGAGTTATCAGAGCTTGAAATGGGGGTGGCTGTACCAAATACAATACAATACATACATATTCAATTTATATAGCGCTTTAACAACAGCTGAAGATGAAACAAAGCGCTAACATGAAAAATGGCAAATGCCGATAAATATCTGACCAGTGCTTTATCGGCAACGCCCAGCCCCTCAAGAAAAACTACAACCCAAACAAATTCAGGAATGGTGTGCCACGTCAAGCTTTTGAATTATCAAATGAATTTGGGAATGGCAGTGAATGAGTTAAAGTAAAACCATTGCAGCAAGGTGAGAAATTTGATCACCTGAATATATCATGTGTGGAAACATGGACATATTTGACGGCCTTCAAAATAAAGCTTCAAAATTCTTTTTTTGAAAGTGCCTCACCAATGCTTAGTTGTTTTTGCTCCACAGTGTTACAAATCATCCAAAGACCACACACCCCAAATGGAGCTGAACCTGTCAGGTTGCAGCATCACCCACATCCCCAAAGATGGCAAGAAGAAACGGCATGAACTGAAGATTATCCATCAGGGGACGGATGCCCTGGTGCTTGCCGTGCAAAGCAAGGAGCAGGCCGAGGAATGGCTTAAGGTAACAACGTGCAACTCTGAGAAAGAACAATTTCAGCAGTGTATTTTTTTCCCAGTATTCAAAAAAGTCTGAATCTTTAAAAAATAAAGATTGACAACAATAAAAATATATTGAAGTGAAAATTTAAAAGGCATGGATAAACATTTCAAAAAGTGAATGGTTTAATCCTCACCACATTACTTCCGATAGGACTTTTTTTTCCGACTATATTGTCGTCAGTCTATATTCTCCCAAAAACTGCAATTTTGAGTGGGAAAAAAAATTAGACCACTCCATTTTCCGGTGTATAAGGCGCACCCAAAAGCCTTAATTGTCTTCAAAAGATGACCCTGTGCCTTATATGTGAAGTAATATGGAGCCACAACAGGTCTCGCAACAACTGTCAGCAGCCACCGACTCAATTTTCCTTAGTGGAAGAAGTTTTCCTTAGTGGAAGAAGTAGTGCTTCTATCACGACTAAAAAGTCTCCTGTGGCGCCTTATAATGTGGTGTGCCTTATATTTGGAAAACTTTTATATATTTAGACATTAGATTTGGAAAACTTTTTTTTCATTTATTGAAGGTGCGCCTTATATATGGCAAAAAGTTTGAAAATACACCATTCATTGGGGGTGCGCCTTATACACCGGAAAATACAGTATGTATCTGTTACAATAGACTTGTATTTAAAAACAAAAGACTGATAATTGAGGTGATGATGCGTCACAGTCATAACAGAGCTTTTACCTCATTCACTGCCAAACGTGCAAAAATGTGTCCACTGCAGTGCCAGGGTTTTTGCCATTGTCACTCAAATTCCAGGACTCACAGAATATTGACTTTTTGGACAACATAAACATTCAATACAGCATTAGAAATCTTAGACATTCTTCTTTCATCAAAAAGAAAGAATTAATTCGTAAATGATATGGGTCTGGAGTTATATGAGCTTGAAATGAGGGCGGATGTCCAAAATACAATGCAATACATACATATTGGTTTATATAGCGCTTTAACAACCGGTGTAGCTGGAACAAAGCGCTAATGTGGAAAAAAAGGGGTATTGCTGCCCCCTTGTGGAAAAGAAAAAAACAGCGGCCATGGCCAGTGCTTTTTCTGCACCCAAGCATGAAAAAAATAAAACCCGAACAAATTCGGGAATGCCGTTCTACGTCATATTTTCAATTCCCGAATAAATTTGTGTATAGCAGTGAATGAGTTAATTACAACAGTTTTTTTTTCTGCTGCATCAGTACAAATGCAGGTGTGCTCCTTTTAAAAAATGCAGCATACTGATTGATCGCAAAAAAAAAAATGCAAAGCCCACATTTGACCAACTTTACGAGTCTCAACTTCAGAGGTTCCAGTGGGCATGTGTCTGCCGCACTTGCTGTCTGCCAAAGCCATGGAGCCACAGCCTGTCATTTCCCCCTGCAAACATAATTGCCGTATGCTCTCCCGAAGCCAAGAGCAGCGAGCTGAGCGGCCTCTGGCCAGCGTCATAGGAAGATGAGGTTGGACGTGCATCACCCAGCCTCACTGGGAGATTCAGGTTCACAGTGCACAAGGGTGCTTTTAATGAACGCTGGCGGCCCATGCAGCACTGCAAATCTCATTAACCCTTCCTTGGCACGATTACATCAAGATTCCTGAGCCATTGTGAAACTCGGGATCACTTAATGTGTGTAGCAGCGCTTTCACTTAACAGCGTAAAATTTGGTAGGCATGCAACAGGAAGACACAGAGAAAAAAAGTCTCAGGCAACTTCAAGTCTGCCACTTTGTTTTCAAGCAGCCATTTTAGGATCGTTTTGGTCAGTCACTGGGATCACAAATTCAGATGACAATTCCATCTTAATATCCGACAGCCTCCAAAAATCTACCTTAACTCATTCGTTGCCATTCCCGAATTTATTTGGGAATTGAAAAGTGTGACGTTGACTGCCATTACCGAATTTGTTCAGGTTTTTGTTTTTCTTGCGGCGTGTCGATAAAGTGCTGGCAATGTTTTTTCCCTTCCACGAGGGGGCAGTATTTACCTTGTGTCCATGTTAGCACTTTGTTACACCTTTAGCTGCTGTTAAAGCGCTATATGAATCAATATGTTTATATATTGTATTTTATTTTATTTTGTACAGCTGTCCCCTTTTCAAGCTCGGATACCTCCAAACCCATATAACTTAATAATTAACTATTTTCTTTCTGATGAAAGAAGAGAGTAAAGTTTCTAACACTGTGTTGAATGTTTATGTAATCCTAAAACTAAATATTCTGTGGGTCCTGCAATTTGAGTGAAAATGACAAAAACCCTGGCACTGGAGTGGACACATTTTTTCACATTGTCTGGCAGTGAATGAGTTCAAACAATTTTAAAGAATGAGATTATTTTCCTTCCAGAAGGCATCCCGGTATTGGAATAAACAGAAACCGGAAGCTTGCACGGCTCTGTATTTTTTTAATGGAAATATGTCATAGGCTGTTGTGCATTAATTTGCATTTACTTAACCCTGAATACATTGAATAAATAAAAAAGAGCATTTTTGTTGGTGTCTAGCTTCTATCTTATGCTCATCTGTGTTGGTTGAAAAAAATTGTGTTCCCGTATTTTGAAAAAGTAAGGAATGAATTGTACGGATTTGTCTTCAAAAGATGGAAGTTAAAGTAACAGGTCATTTGAAACATACATACTCAAGTATTTGGAAAAACTCTAGATTGTGATCATAATTGCGGAAAATCTCTTGTGGACTCCACTTTTTCCTTCAAAAAGCTAGAGTACATTTGCAAGCAGACCTTCAGGGACTCTGCCCTCTATACTTATGTAATCTTAATGAATGAGCATTTTAACTCTGTGGAAATATTTCAGGATTCCTAATTCAGTAATGTTTTATGGCCTCACTTTCCGCTTGCCAAGTGAGGCTCAGGATCATATAAACTCATCCGCAATCCGCAGAATGTGTGTGGATTTTCCGTTTCTTTTAATGACGATGACAGTCTCCTGTGGCTAATGTTGTGTTACTGGATTACATGTTTCTAGGTCATGAGAGAGGTGTGCGGTAATGGGACTTTTGAATTGGATCGCTCTGGATCCCCGGTCCACAAACCTGAACTGGAAAAGGTGAAACCATTCAAATAATTACAATTATATCAATAATAATTTTACAATGACCAGATTACCATGTTGAAAGTACAATTCAAATTAGACTCAAGAATCGATTATTTGGCATCCCACTATGTTTCGACATATCCTGCATTCCTTTACAGGTTTTTACTTTTTGATTTAAACAATTTTTGGTCCATTATTTTTAGAAATCCTCATGTGACAGGCCAAGCTCAGACGGTGAAGCAACGCACGAGAACGGACATGTCGATAAGGATCATGGTATGTGGTAGCATTAGATAGTTTTTTTTGTTTTGTTTTTAATGCAAGGGGCTCCGTGTGAATCCATCTATGGCTTCCTTTTGTGTTGGCATTCCAGGAAAAGGAAAGAAAAATTCCAAGTCAGAACAGGGCAAGACCGGGACTGTTGGGAAAGGTGCTGGAAAGAAAATCACCAAGATCATCGGGCTAGGCAAGAAGAAACCATCCATGGATGAGCAGACATCATCCGCAGAGGAAGATGTACCCACATGCGGTATATTCTGCACTCCTAGCCATGCTGAAAAATAACAAATTATACTTTGTTACTCTGCTTATCTACTGTCGATTTTCCAGGCACTTTATTTAATGTTGTATTGATATATTGACCTTTTTTATTTTGCCCCCTAAATTTGTAAACATAAATGATAATGACATACAGTGGGGCCTCGGTTTACAAACGGCTTGCCTTACGAACTTTTCGGTTTACGAATGTTAAATTTATGAAAATTAAACCTTGGATTACGCACTACTTTTCGCGATACACACCCCCCACCACGGCTGGCGGAGTAATCTTCGGCGGAAGAACACCAAAGCACATGAACGGAAAGCGCCCCAGCCGACCTGCCTTTTCACACCCCCTTTCTCTGAATGCACACGTCGATCCAGAGACAGAGAGAGAGAGATAGAGAGAGAGAGGCACACACACACACGTCGATCGTCTCCAAGGAGTTTTTTACAGATACTTTTGCTTTTTTGGGACCGAAAAAGACACCACAGGCTCGTGTTCAGCCTACGAAGACACAAAAGAAAATTACAGTCGAGGAGAAGGAAATCATTGAGAAACACGAACGCGGTGTGCGTTTGTCTGATTTAGCCGCTTAGCGGATATGCTAAGTCCATTTCAATGTGTATCATTGTGTTCAGCTGATAGAAAAGGCTTGGCATGATGTTACCCTTCGATCCTTGAAAGCAGCATGGAAGACTTTGTGGCCCGCATGCATCCTTGAGAGGGACTTTGAAGGATTTGATCCTCATGACTCTGTTGTTTTGGACGACATTGTTTCCATTGGACAGAACATGAGACGCGAAGTGGATGCAGATGACATCGAGGACCTTGTTGCTTACCATAATGAGGTCCTCAACACACAGGATTTGATTTGCTAAGTGGAAAGATGTGCCGGCTTTTATTGAACAGTTCCATCCAGAAAAGACTGTGGCTATGAGAATCATCAACATGATGAATGATAATGTGATGCCTCAGTTTCGTAAGACCTTACAAGTCAGAAAGCAACAGGTGTCGGTTAAGAGCCATCAACGACCATCACAAATGTAAATAACGTGACTTTATTATTTATTATTTCTTTCATTACAATACAATAGCACATTTATTATACATAGAATAAGGTATGTTGTGTGTAGTTTTAAGGCTTATTTAGTGGAAAATTATATTTTATGGAGACCTGGGAACGGATTATTCTCATTTTAATGGTTTCCTATAGGAAAAAAAAATTGGGATACACACGTTTCGCCTTACACACTCTGTCTGGGAACCAATTAAGTTCGTAAGCCAAGGTCTCACTGTATTTGTGATTTTTTTTTTTTTTTTTTTTTTTTTTTTACATATTTGAGACATGAATGAAATAATGCATCACATTCCCAGAAATTCCCAATTTTCACTGGTGGCCTCAAACTAGTTTATTACAAAAAAAGAAATGTGTCAAGTGTATTTTTTTAGGAAGAAAAGGGTCGGCCTACTTTGTGATATTGCGTTTTATAAAATCATATTGTCCACGATCGTTAACTCATCCACTGTCAGACGATGTGCAAAAATGTGTCCACTCCAGTGCCAGGGTTTTGTCATTTTCACTCAAATTGCAAGACCCACAGAATATTGAGTTGTAGGACTACATAAACATTCAACACTGTGTTAGAAACCTGAGACTCTCTTCTTTCATCAGAAAAAAGTTAATTCCTAAGTTATATGAGTCTGGCGTTATCTGAGCTTGAAATGGGGGGCGGCTGTACAAAACGCAAATGCTACCCCTTCATGGGACGGATAAACATTGCCAGAGGTCAGACTAGCGCTTTATCCCTCCACCCCTTCCATAAGAAAAACCATAACCCAAATAAATTCGGGAGTGGGGTGAATGAGTTAAATGGAATGTAAAGAATAAAATAGTTGGTGATTAATTCATTGTCTGTCTAGTTCTGACTCGACCACCAGTTGGCCTTTTCGACTATCCGCGCTTTCATTAACGTGCCGTGTATGTCTTTGTAATGTTGGTGGAAACCGGAGTACCCGGTGAAAACCTACCCAGGCCATGGGTGAAAATGCACAGGCAGACCCGGCGCCTCTGCACTGTGAGGTCGACATGCTCACCACTGTCCCGCTAGACCACCGAGTTGCCCCGTTTAAACAAATGCAATGATTTTCGACATTTCAACTTGTCGCATTTAAATTCTAAAGCCATTATTTCACATTAAATTGTTGGTTTTCTTCATATTGTGCGGAACAGCCCATTGCATTAAGTTCCTAACTTATAGTTTCCCGTTTAAAGGCTACCTGAATGTGCTGTCCAATAACCGCTGGCGGGAGCGCTGGTGCCGTCTGAAAGACAACCAGCTGCTTCTACACAAGGACCAGGATGACTTGAAGAGCCATATTGCTTCGCTGCCCCTCCGAGGTTGCGAAGTCAGCCCAGGCCTGGACCACAAGCACCCTTTTGCCTTCCGCTTGCTACGTAATGGTCAGGAGGTGGCTGTACTGGAGGTATTTGATGCTGTCATCTGCATTGAGTTTTTTTTTTTCAATAACCTATGGACATTAATGTTAAAAAATCATTGAAAAAATCTATTAGCTGACTAGTTATCTAGCTAGCTATCTGGCTGGCTATCTATTAGCTATGTATTATAGCTAGCTAGCTTTCTATCTACGTATTTGAGTTATTGGGTTGAGTGAATGCTGGCGCGTGTGGCTGCCGCTGCTCAGCCACAGAAAAACTTATCCTGTGATTGTAAAGTTACCTTGAGAGTTTTAAAAGGTGCTAAGAAATGAAATGTATTATTATTATTATTATTATTATTATTATAAAAAGAAAGGACTTTGTTTCACCAGTCTCATTTCTGTCCAGGCATCCTCCTCTGAAGCCATGGGTCGCTGGCTGGGGGTCTTACTGGCCGAGACGGGCTCCACCGCAGACCCGGCCACCTTGCATTATGACTACATCGACGTGGAGACCACCGCCAATGTGATCCAGCTAGCCAAACAATCCCTCTGGTGAGAGATGTGCAACCAGTCTCCCCTGATCAGAAATCAAACTAACCAATTGCCTATGGTCAGAATTGTTGAAACTACTTATTAATGTTTCATCCAGTTTTACCAGTAAGCGTGCAGTCTCCCCTAACCCATACTTGGACAATCCAGTCGGCAGTTATGCCTGCCCCACCGGGATGGCTCTGCACTACCATGACGTACCCATCAATGGAATGGTAAGTCTCGCATTTCACCACTTCCCATAGGAAATAATGGAAATGCAGTAAAGTCTCGTTATATCGATATCCAAGGGAGTCCGAAAAAATATCGATATAACCGGGACTATCGATATATCCGACCCTGTTTGCATGTAATTTTCTCCGTGCGTGCATAGAAATAGTATCGATATAACCGGGACTATCGATATATCCGATATCGATATAGCGAGACTTTACTGTAATTCATTCCATTTGGGGTGATGAAAGAGAAAAGAGAAAGTGGTCATTTCAACACAGAAAATAAAGTGTGCAAAGAGCCCTCTGAATAGACCCTGTTGTCTTCCTTTCACAGCATCATGAGCAGACTCACAAAAAGTCTCAAGAAGCTATGATTGAAAAGTCTCTGGAAGTTGACCATTTTGATTAAACACAGCCATTTTGAACATTCTTTGCAAATTTGACAATTCGGCTTCAAATCCACTTGCTCGAACTAACATGAAATTTGGTTGGCATGTCAGTTATGAAGTGACCCACAAAAACATTTCAAGCAGCCATACTGATGAACATGAAGAAAGTCCACCATTTTGATTGTAAGTGTCCATATTTCCAATCAAATTTGTTTAAAAAAATATATAAATAAAAGCAGTTCCACTTTGCAATATGAAATTTGGTAGGCATATGAATCTTGAGCAATAAGACATAAAAGAAAAGCCTTCAGAAGCCACCCCCCCCCCCCCCAAAAAAAAAAAACCCAAGAAGTCAGCCATTTTTAAGATGACAAACCTGCTCTATATAGTTTGTCCAGTGGCTATTTTGGCATTTAAATTTGAAGCTTGTTGGAAGGACAAATGGATAAAACTTAATCCATAAAATGGGCCTTTTTGTCACTATATGTGTTCCGAGCTTGCCAACTGAATTTGATGACTGGCACTGATGGTCATTCGATGCGAAGCCCCTTGTCCAAAAATGCTCAGAATCGACTAACATTTCTTCTTCTAACACCCTTCCATTCCCTTGCATCCTCTCTTTTCTTCATCTCTTGACGTTAATGTCCAGCATTCCAGTCCCAGCACAGGTGGAAAGGAAGCGCACGATGAGAACTCCTATGAAAACGTGCCCTCCGCCACGTTGACTGTCTCAACAATTCACTATAAGACACCTGTTTCTAAAGTCTCTTCTAAGTTCCTCACTGCTGATACTAAAACCAAAGCTGCTACTCAGGTGACTAACATTGTGTGACACTTTTGGCTATTAACCCATTCACTGCCAGATGTGGAAACATTTGTTCACTCCAGTGCCAGGGCTTTTGTCATTTTCACTCAAATTCCAGGACCCACAGAATATTTTAAGATATTTGGAGTTTTAGGACTACAAAAACATTCAATGCAGAGTAAGGAACCTTAGATTCTCTTATTTCATAAGAAAAAAAAATAATTCCTAAATTATATGGGTCTGGAGTAATATGAGGTGCAAGTGGGCGCGGCTGTACAAAAGGCAAATGCTGCCCACTTGTGGAAGGGAAAAAACATTGCCAGAGGTCTGACCAGCGCTAATTTGGCACCCCACATAAGAAAAAACAAAACCTGAACCAATTCGTTATGGTGCTTCACGTCATATTTTCAATTCCTGAATAAATCTGGGAATGGCAGTGAATGAGTTAGCATTCCAATTATTTAAAAATGCTTCTATCTTATTTAACAAGCTTCTTCTTTCACTTGTACTTTTTTTATCAGAAAATTTGCAAATTAAGAAGACAGGCCAGGAGATATTGGCTTGTCACTTTGACACGAGATCGGAGTAAATGTGGAGGCTTTCATGGGGCATCACTGGTCATAAAATGTGGATTTTTATAGGGAATAACACAAAATTCTGAATGTACATGTCTTGCAAGAATACAAGACAAGTTTGTCCTGTATTCTTTGTGTTGCAAGTATTATGGGTATCATCACAAAGTTGCAGCTCCAATAATAGTGCCAAAAACTGGGAAATTCCCTTCCTGACGTCATCCTTGCTAATAATTAGAGATTTTACTTATCAAATGAATCTGTTGATTTTGTTGTCGATTAATCAAATTCATTAAAAAAAACATTTTTCATTTCCATACCTTTATTCAAAAGTGGGGGATTGCTTCAGGTTGACAGTGCAGAAAATACACAAATGTAAATTTGTGCTGATTCACTTATGTGTTTTTAAGATGAAATTTGTCATAAACTATTGACTTGTTTTTGAACATAAAAGCCTATCTTTGCGAAATGTTGCAAATGTCTTATTTTGAAGGAACCCAAAGATAATCATCCATCAGCTTTCATGGGGGACAGCAGGAATCTGACATTTACTCTTGTGAAGCTAACATTTTGGAGATTTGGAGAATTTAAAGTTTAAAAAAGGTCTCTGAACGATTAATCATAATAAAAAGGTATTAATTTGGTCATTAATTTGCCAAAGTTAATCAGTTAATCGCTGTCAATGAAGGTTAATCTCATCTAATCATTGCACCTCTACTGTGTTCTGTTCTAACTAGTTTAAGGGAAAGAAGGGAACCACAAGCAATGGCCTCACATTCAAACAGAAGGCAGATCCAAGAAGCCAGCAAAAGAAAAACGGAATTATTGGTATGAACGGGACAGCGTCACTGAAACGCAATAACTCCAGTAAGTACCATGAAACGTATGATACTAGGCCCCCCTCGAATAAACTTTCCGTCTCAATCAGAGGTGCATGTAAATTAATAATAACAAATGAAGACTGTGGGACAGGCTGGGCATTAGCTGGTATGAGCTTGACTTTCAATGATTATTTGATTTTAAGGGAGGAGGAGAAGTAGCAGTCGAGTTTGAGAGGTCAAATGACCTATTTGACCTGATGTTGCCATGTCTAATTTTATCCTGACCCAGATTGGCTACAATTGAAATTTACCGTGATACATTGTAAAAAAAATTAATGGGACAGTTGCATCCCTTTAAACATCAAAACGGAACTGAATTTGCAACATCCAAATCCCATCCCTGGCACCGCTTTCAATCTAATTTGTGTTCCAGATGCAGAGCAATGTAAATATGGGAAAAACCGCGTGGAGGCAGATGCCAAGCGGCTGCAGGCCAAAGACGACGAGCTCACCAAGAGGAAACTCGACATCAGGAACCATCTGACCGCTCTGAAGAAGGAACGCAAGGACCTGCGCAGCGCAATTGAGGCAGCCTCGGGTGAGATGGAGGATAGAGGCATGCATATGTTCCAGAAACGACTTTGCAATTTTTTTGTCTGTTGGTGGCGTTTGCGTCAAGCATTAGCATTAAGCTTGCGAATTGAAAGGCTAAAATGATCTCGTTTGAAATACTCAACGTGTACTTCTCGTTGTTTTGAAATTAGTTGGACATTCAACCAATTCATCCAAACAGGCAAGCGGTCGCAGGCCTCCTTGTCGGAACGTCTGAAGAAGGTGGAGGACGAGTGCAGGCAGAAGGAGGAGGAGCGAGTCAACTTGGAACTGGAACTGACCGAAGTCAAAGACAGCCTGAAGAAGGCCCTGAACGGAGGGGTCACCCTGGGCCTCACCATCGAACCCAAAGCAGCTCCGGCAGTGGTCCAGGTCACTATGCGAAGGGCTGCACAACAGTTTCAGTTTGATATGTTTGCTTTATTTTTCTTCTTTAGTTCATTACCTTTTCTTTTCCTACTATTTTCTTCCCAAAATTACACATCTATTCACACAAAATTGTAACTTCATTTTGACTTTGACTATTTTATTTTCATATTAACATATTTATTTTCTTATCGGTGGCAATTTTATTATTGCAATTTTGTCGTGTGCATGTTAACTCATTCATTGCCAAACGATTTGCCAAAATGTTTCCACTCTAGTGCCAGGGTTTTTGTCATTGTCACTCAAATTGCCGGACCCACAGAATATTGAGTTTTAGGACTACATAAACATTCAATGCAGCGTGACAAAGCTTAGAATCTCTTCTTTCACCAGAAAAATAGTTAATTAATAGTTATATGGGTCCGGAGTTGTCTGAGCTTGAAATAGGGGCGGCTGTACAAAATACAATACAATACATACTGTACATATTGATTTATATAGCACTTTAACAACAACTGAAGCTGTAACAAAGCGCAAACATGGACAAAAGGTAAATGCTGCCCCCTCATGGAAGGGAAAAACATTGCCATAGGTCCTACCAGTGCTTTATCTGCATCCCCGCAAGAAAATCCAAAACCTGAACAAATTCGGGAATGGCGCTCAACGTCACACTTTTCAATTTCCGAATAAATTTGAATTACCATATCTATTTTCGTGTCAATGACAATTTTATTTTTGCAATTTTGGCTTTTGCATTATAACATTGAGTTAGTTGTGTGTTTTCTTCTGAAATTAAAAATCATTTTTTTCTGAAATTACAGTTTTCAGATAAAAGCACATATCATGACGCTGATATTTTTCTTGCGCCATCGCAATATTGGTATCTACATCTTAGTTTTTATCTAGATATGAAGCTCGGCTGCTTTTTCTAACTCTTGTAGTTTAACTAATTCACTGCCATTCTCTAATTTATTCGTGAGTTGAAAAGATGACGTGGAGCGATATTCCCGAATTTGTTCGGGTTTTGTTTTTTCTCATGGGCCGTGGGGTGCAGATGAAGCGCTGGTCAGACCTCTGGTAATATTTTTCTCTTCCACGACGGGGCAGCATTTACCTTTTGTACAGCCGCCGAATGAGACAACCACTCACCATAATAGATGAAGCATTATTATGTATTTAACTGTTTGTACGTACAGTATTTTAGTGACCTAGTTCATCAAATAACTGCTGTTTCTCCCTTTCGCCATTGCACTGCAGTCCCCTGCGTCCTTACGACGGATCCAGGAGTCTTCACCCTTTTCCAGTTGCGACACCAGCGACACGGATACGTGTTCCCTGCCCGTGAATAGTGCTTCGCTGCTCCGCCGCCAGCAGGGTCTCCCCAAGGCCACGCCAGTCCGAGGTCACGTCCTGAGGAAGGCCAAGGTCTGCTGTACAAAAAGCAAATGTGCCGAAAATAAAGTAGTGCATGTTCAATTTTTTCAAGACATATTTTTTTTCAACTAAACAAATATTTGTGTTTGTTTTCCAGGAATGGGAACAGAAAAGTGGAACATAGAGCCATT